>NC_139601.1:10173906-10331406 GCF_946808225.1 Silurus aristotelis | reverse complement strand
GTACAACAATTTCATAATGTAGCTGAAAATTACCTAAAGCACACTGCCAACACAACAAATAACTTTGGTGGCAGACTGGCCAAATCAATCACCAGACCTTAAGCCAATTGAGCATAATTTTGCCTCCTAAAAAGAAGATTAAATGAAGAAATCAACTAAAGCAACAACTGAAACATATGGTACATAGAACTGCAAGCTTGGAAAAACATGAAAAAAATAGAGTGCTGTTTGTTGCAGTTATGTAGATATACAAACAAATATTTGATCAAAAAATATTTAATCATAAATCAAATTATTTTTATTATTTTGTTTACTTAAAATTTTGTGGCCAGTCAAATTTACCATGAAGTATGCCGTTTAACACATCTGGATGTAAATTTTAGGAACTGAAAGCTTATTAGGAAAACTGAACTTACTGCTGAACTGAACTACAAATTCACATCTCTTTAGAATTAAGAATGGCTGCTCAAGAAATCCAATATGTTTATGAATGATAAAAACTCCTAAGTGCAAATAGCCATTCACAGTGCCAGCACAGATGACACATTATTAAATAGTGTTAAGAGAAGAGAGAGATTTTTCCTGTGCTCTATTGGTGAGTCATTCATATTTCAATAGACAAATTATAGAGCCAGGCGTCTGAATAAAACAGGAGCATGTATGTACATTAATTATGTTATGCACCGTTTGGCTGAAGTATTAATGTGTTTTTATACACTGACTTCCAGATAGAACAGCCTGGTACTTCATCATGGAAATCAACACTGAGCACACAGTTAATTTTATTCTTCAAAGCTGCAGATGCTTTAAATATATATATATATATATATATATATATATATATATATATATATATATATATATATATATATATATATATATATATATATATATATATATCCATCCATCCATCTTCTCCCGCTTATCCGAGCCGGGTCGCGGGGGCAGCAGTCTAAGCAAAGATGCCCAGACTTCCCTCTCCCTAGACACTTCTTCCAGCTCTTCCGGGGGGACACCAAGGCGTTCCCAGGCCAGCCGGGAGACATAGTCTCTCCAGCGTGTCCTAGGTCTTCCCCGGGGTCTCCTCCCAGTGGGACGCGCCCGGAACACCTTCCCAGGAAGGCGTCCAGGAGGCATCCGGAACAGATGCCCGAGCCACCTCAGCTGACCCCTCTCGATGTGGAGGAGCAGCGGATCTACTCTGAGCTCCTCCAGAGTGACTGAGCTTCTCACCCTATCTCTAAGGGATTGCCCAGCCACCCTGCGGAGAAAGCACATTTCGGCCGCCTGTATCCGGGATCTTGTCCTTTCGGTCATGACCCAGAGCTCATGACCATAGGTGAGAGTAGAAACGTAGATTGACCGGTAAATCGAGAGTTTCGCCTTGCGGCTCAGCTCCTTCTTCACCACGACAGACCGGTACATCGACCGCATTACTGCAGAAGCTGCACCGATCCGTCTGTCAATCTCCCGTTTCACCCTTCCCTCACTCGTGAACAAAACCCCAAGATACTTAAACTCCTCCACTTGCGGCAGGAACTCCCCACCAACCTGAAGTGGGCAAGCCACCCTTTTCCGACTGAGGACCATGGCCTCGGATTTGGAGGTGCTGATTCTCATCCCAGCCGCTTCACACTCGGCTGCAAACCGTCCCAGTGCATGCAGAAGGCCCTGGTCTGATGAAGCCAACACGACAACATCATCTGCAAAGAGCAAAGACGAAATCGTGTCGTCACCAAACCGGACACCCTCCGACCCCTGGCTGCGCCTAGAAATTCTGTCCATAAAAATTATGAACAGAACCGGTGACAAAGGGCAGCCCTGCCGGAGTCCAACATGCACCGGGAACAAGTCTGACTTACTGCCGGCAATGCGAACCAAGCTCCTGCTTCGGTCGTACAGGGACCGGACAGCCCTTAGTAAAGGGCCCCCGATCCCATACTCCCAGAGCACCCTCCACAGGCCGCCGCGAGGGACACAGTCGAATGCCTTTTCCAAATCCACAAAGCACATGTGGACTGGTTGGGCAAACTCCCATGAACCCTCCAGCACCCTGTAGAGGGTATAGAGCTGGTCCAGTGTTTCACGGCCTGGATGAAAACCACATTGTTCCTCCTGAATCCGAGGTTCTACTATCGGCCGTATTCTCCTCTCCAGTACCCTGGCATAGACTTTCCCAGGTAGGCTGAGAAGTGTGATCCCCCTATAGTTGGAACACACCCTCCGGTCCCCCTTCTTAAAAAGAGGGACCACCACCCCGGTCTGCCATTCCAGAGGCACTGTCCCCGACCGCCACGCGATGCTGCAGAGGCGTGTCAGCCAAGACAGCCCCACAACATCCAGAGACTTGAGGTACTCAGGGCGGATCTCATCCACCCCCGGTGCCTTGCCACCGAGGAGTTTCTTTACTACCTCGGTGACTTCAGCTTGGGTGATGGACGAGTCCGCCTCTGAGCCCTCAGCCTCTGCTTCCTCAATGGAAGACGTGACGGCGGGATTGAGGAGATCCTCGAAGTATTCCTTCCACCGTCCAACGACATCCCCAGTTGAGGTCAACAGCTCCCCACCTCTACTGTAAACAGCATTGGTGGGGCACTGCTTTCCCCTCCTGAGGCGCCGGACGGTTTGCCAGAATCTCTTCGAGGCCAGCCGATAGTCCTTCTCCATGGCCTCACCGAACTCCTCCCAGGCCCGAGTTTTTGCCTCGATAACCACCCGGGCTGCAGTTTGCTTGGCCTGCGGTACCCGTCAGCTGCCTCAGGAGTCCCACAAGCCAACCAGGCCCGGTAGGACTCCTTCTTCAGCTTGACGGCATCCCTTACTTCCGGTTTCCACCACTGGGTTCGGGGATTGCCGCCTCGACAGGCACCGGAGACCTTACTGCCACAGCTCCGAGCGGCCGCTTCGACAATGGAGGTGGAGAACATGGTCCACTCGGACTCAATATCTCCGGCCTCCCTCGGGATCTGGTCAAAGCTCCGCCGGAGGTGGGAGTTGAAGATCTCTCTGACAGGAGGCTTGGCCAAACGTTCCCAGCAGACCCCTTACAGTACGCTTGGGTCTGCCGAGTCTGTCCAGCTTCCTCCCCCGCCATCGGATCCAACTCACCACCAGGTGGTGATCAGTTGACAGCTCCGCCCCTCTCTTTACCCGAGTGTCCAAGACATACGGCCGCAGGTCAGATGAAATGACCACAAAGTCGATCATCGACCTATGGCCTAGGGTGTCCTGGTGCCACGTGTACTGATGGACACCCTTATGCTTGAACATGGTGTTCGTTATGGACAAACTGTAACTAGCACAGAAGTCCAATAACTGAACCCCGCTCGGGTTCAGATCAGGGGGGCCGTTCCTCCCAATCACGCCCCTCCAGGTGTCACTGTCGCTGCCCACGTGTGCATTGAAGTCTCCCAGTAGAACGACGGAGTCCCCAGTTGGAGCACTGTCCAGCACCCCTCCCAGAGACCCCAAGAAGGCCGGGTACTCTATACTGCCATTTGGCCCGTAGGCACACACGACAGTGAGAGACCTATCCCCGACCTGTAGTCGCAGGGAAACGACCCTCTCGTTCACCGGGGTAAACTCCAACACATGGCGGCTGAGCTGGGGGGCTATAAGCAAACCCACACCAGCCCGACGCCTTTCACCATGTGCAGTCTCAGAGTTGTAAAGAGTCCATCCTCTCTCGAGGAGTGTGGTTCCAGAGCCCAGGCCGTGCGTAGAGGTGATCCCGACTATCTCTAGTCGGAACCTCTCAACCTCACGCACAATCTCAGGCTCCTTCCCCGCCAGCGAGGTGACATTCCACGTCCCTAGAGCTAGCTTCCGTGTCCAGGGATCGGGTTGTCGAGGCCTCCGCCTTCGACTGCTGCCCGATCCTCTTAGCACCGGCCCCTTACGGTCCCTCCTGCAGGTGGTGAGCCCACTGGAAGGCGGCCCCACATCGCTCCTTCGGGCTGAGCCCGGCCGGACCCTGTGGGGGAAGGCCCGGCCACCAGGCGCTCGCATACGAGCCCCAACCCTGGGCCTGGCTCCAGGGTGGGGCCCCGGCTGCGCCATACCAGGCGACGTCACGGTCCCTGATGTAGTATCTCTCTCTATATATATATATATAAAATACAAAAATTCTCTAAGGTTGGTCCAACCTGGCAATAAACAGGGTTAAACCTGTAAAGGGAAATAAATAAAAAGGATCAACCATGGCATTTGTTTTTTATATATAATAATTTTTAAATAAGAAAAAAAGAATAAAGAAAAAAAGAAGAAAAAAAGGGGGTCTATAGTGCCAAGCAGTTATGATTGAAACAAATTTCCAAAAGGTTGTATTCCATTTTGATCCCAAAAGGAAGTAATTTTGCTTACTTTTTACATATTTTCATCATGAAAACTATCAAGAAATCATTTACAAACTAAGCGGCCACATCTGCAGCCAGTTAGGGCAGTTGCATGCCGACAATAATATGCCATAGTGTCATGCCTCGGACATCCGAACTGATCCTGGCCATTTAATCATCAGTTTGTCATCCCTGATTTGAACGGCAGTCGTTAAATGGAGCATGCATTAGAATACAAAAGCAGAAAAAAGTCACACATGCAACTTGCCAAACAGTTCCTGACGGATGCATACTTTACTCAACATGCTCCCTCGCTCAGCAATCAGCCCGAATCAAAGCAGCTGTTTCAGCTCAAAATGCCCCAATTGCTCTAATCAACACCGTTTGTGGCAGCCCCGGCAGCTGTGCGGAGTATGGGGCCTCTCTTAAGCAAAGTCAGGAACAATAACACTTATTTTATTGGTGCTTCTGGGAGGTTGCCATATATGTTAAGAATCCTAAATGTGTCTAGATGCATGAGGCCTGTACATAGGTCTGCATATAAATAATGAATATTATGAGAGTGCGCAATGGTTTTGAAAAATGCTTAAAAAAATAACTCATAAGAAAAGAGAACATAGTAGGAAAATCATAACATTCTCTAGACTGCGCTGATCTGTTTCAGCTGTGCTCTATTGTGTAGACAAGTCCAGTCCCAACAACACGGCACTAATCCGGCATTTTCCATTTACTTGCATCACAACTATTTAGCTTAACGTCATGTGTTGAAAATTTCTGAGTGGTGGTCCAACCTAATGCCTATCTCCTAAATGCATATTCCTCAGGAATGCACTGTAGAACTGCAGATGCCTTTCTATGCAGAAACCCTTGCCAGCCGAACTTGAGCAAATGCCAAGTTCAGTTTTGTCCTTCAGCTGAGTCTTCACCTTGGTCATTATTACACAAATCTCTGAACTTCCAACAACATAATTAAGGAGGGAGCAGCAGACCAAAAGTGGGTAAATGTGGTCTCTCTGGCCCAGAGATATACTTCCTCTTTGTTGGACACAGTCCCTCTCCAAACAGAGCACGCCTGGGGAAACAGCTTTAGTTCCCTACTCAGTGTTAATCAGCAGTGGTGAATGCTTGCCAGCAGCCAGAGGTTCGTTTGCACAATTAATATACTGGTCTGCCTTTTAACAGGCAATAGCGCTGCTCCTATGAAAACAGAAACCACAGACTGTATTGACTCTAAGTTGGGAGAAACAAAATAGCAACATTTAACGGAAATCATCCTGTTGAAAAGATTTCAAAGTATTCAGGGACAAAAATAAGAAGGAATAATATCTCCTAAAACCTTTGCAAACTTTGGATCTTGGTCTTTTGTCCTTCATCTCAGAATCAAGATACAATATACTGCATCCCTTTGGAATCTGAAGATTGCCATTTTGGTCAACTGAGATATTGATCCTAGACATACCCATGACCAGTTGCATCTGAAAGCTTTGTGGGCTTGTGCAGGGAAGAGGATGTTTTTTGCATGCGAGAGGGGAGTGGATGATATTTTTACTGTAATCAACAGCCAGAGAGGTGGATCAAAACCCTCTCATCTAAAATACATACAGTCTGCTATTGACAGCAACACAATGCAAGGCATTCAAGATCATTCAAGGCATTTTTAAGATCATAGTCTTTTGCACCAGTATATGATGTGTCTTTTGGCAGCTGCAAATGTCAACAACAATTTTAAAGTGATATGCATGTATTTGATAAACAGCAAGACCAGTTTACTGTGCAAGACCTTCATATGCTTTTGTTGCATAGGGCTAATTTAAAATGTTGGTGATTAATAGCCCATCACAGACATGCACAATGGCAGCATGTGAGAGAGGTCAGCCTTGTCATTAAGTTAATGTTCGTCTACAGTTTGGGCTAAACACAGCACCTTTTATGGAATTATCATAATTAGTCAAGCCATTAGCCTTAATGGGGAGTAATGGCTAGTTAGATGTTATTTGGTAAAACAACATGCCAGAGGCTGAAGGTGTTTTATTACATCTCTATATTAAGCCTGCACTGGAAGGCAGAAAATGTTTCCAGATCGAGGGCAAAAATTGGCTCGTGTTAATTCAGTTTCCACATCAAGTTGGAGAGGGACCACCCACTAGGAAAATAAGACCCAACGTGTCTGTACACTGTGTGGTGACTTAAGCAGAAGGGAGTTTTCAATGAATATGATCCGGCTTTTTTGACTTGGGGAAATAAGACTGCTTGTTGACATTTTAATGCACCAACTATTCAAACAAGAGAGAGTCACTGCCACTCATGACAAGAAAGCTTTGATTGTAAATAATTTATTCAGGCCTATAGAGGACAATAGGGCATTAAATATAGCATTAAGCAAACCACCAGGGATTTTACACAGATAATCCAAGACTACTGTATTGCTGTTGAGTGAAATATTTCAGAACACCATATTAAAATTTTTTTAAAGGGCTTGGAGTGGAGGTTTTTATTTCAGGTGCGTTCTATTCTAAATACATGTTTATGTTTGGTTCTCAATGGGCCAACTTATAGCCTTCTACAAGCAACAGAAGTTTTATTTTATTTGCATATGCACAACAAGAAGATACTGGATAGCCCTCATTTCTGTGGATGGAACTGGGCTTGTTAATCAAATGTATTCCAGATCATACTTCAGCTGAGGTAATTACTCTTTTTGAGAAAACCACTGTGCACAACGACTTCTGTAACCAACACATAGTCAATAACTACTTTAATTGCTACTCTGATTGAATGACATACAGCTGTTTGTTTTTTTGTTTTTTTTATTTGAGAGTGTGAAATATGAAAGAAACATCCATGCTTTCACTGTCTGTAAGATTTATGATACATTTATCAACAGGTTATATGCCATAGTTGGTGTTTGAGCTTGGTCATGGGCCATTTACACTGCACAAGCAACATCTTTCTTCATTTGAGTATGTGGTGTCAGCCCTTAAATCTTATATCCTAGCAAGAGTGCCTTTTAAAAGACCTGTCCTCTGTTAGATAAACTTTTTATTGCAGATGATATAAAGGGATCTAATTGCATTTAAAAATAAAATTTAACTGAGGGTAAAAATTTGGAGACCCAGTACTACCGACAACTATTATTATTATTATTATTATTATTATTATTATTATTATTATTATTATTATTATTATTATTTACATTTTAAATTAAAAACATGTCCTGTGACATTTACAGAATAATATAACAATGTGTGTGTGTGTGTGTGTGTGTGTGTGTGTGTGTGTGTGTGTGTGTGTGTGTGTGTGTGTGTGTTTCAGAATATTCAATTGAATATTAAATAAAATATATCAATAAAAAATATTAATTTTCTAGTCTTGCTAAGATTTTTAATTATGCATAAATTATGCATCTTTATTACATTTATTTCACATTGATAAAAGAAAGTGTTTATTTTGCACTGTAAATAGCTTTTTTTTAAAGGCCATTTCAATCAGCTAAGAAAAAACAATATATCCATTATGGAAAACAATTTACCCAGTTCATTTTTACAGTCAACCATCAGTGAAAGAAAAATTAAAAAACATAGGTAAAGTCTCACCAGGGAACACATACCATAAAAAATAACATCAGGTATGGTATGGGTTTCATTTTCCATGAGCCAGCTGCATCAGCTCTTCTTGACAAAATGCATTTATCTCCCTTCCATTTAGCTAAACTGTGAATACCTTTCATTCTGCTGTTCCAAAGTTTATTTGCATCTAATGGCATGTATTTTGGCTGTGCTTTACTGTTTAGACATGGACTTGTCCACTGTGATGGTGATTGAGCATTTTTCGAGCCTTTGAGGTGCTAAGGAACAACTAAGCTGCACTCAGCAATGACCTCAGCAAAATCTGAATGGGTCTCTCATAAAACCCATGCATCTCATCAACCATATTCTGCCATTTTAGGTTTTGTATAGTTTTAGGCTGCAACCTCAGTCTTCTCAGTGGTTTATTCCATCTTTTCTAGTCCTTGAATGACTTTGGAAGTACAATTCTGTAGTAGTGCACAAAGGAAACAATGCTTCCATCTGGGATTGGTCAAAGATGGCCGGAGAAATCTGAAAGCTTACAGATCATCAATGATTGCACATGGCAGCCCCTGACCCTCACTGAAGTCACGTTGCTGCCATGGAAGATTGACGATTATTGATGCAGAGACCCATTGCTAATTCAGTGTACAAGGTTAGTATGCATTCTTCAATGGACCAGGAAGATATCTGGCTAACTATTTTAACCTCATTGCTGTGAAGTCTGATATCATTGATTTTTTTTATAAGCACAAAAATAATAAAGTACAGACAGAGTTTGTCTGGTACTGACCTTTGAGAGAAAATAAACCACTACGACGATAGAATGATAAATATCTCACCCATGCACACAAATTACATTATATACTTTAGAGCACATTCATAATAACACAGGTTATCCAAAGGGCTTGAGATTCTGCCTACTGACTTTGATTCACCTGATGAATCACCTGTTATGAAATCTCCACTCCATGTTACAAGGTGAAATAAACAGTGAGAGAGAATTTACATTAGCAAAACTGTGGAAAATTACACTGTGGAGAATGGCTTTGGCTGAATGATGGAGTAATAAAATCTGCTTTGTATACAGTGGATATTTCATCAAGGTACCTGCACTTCCTCACCTCTAGCCCTCTAAAAGTCATTTCATCCCCTGTCTAAAGCAGAGGACAGCCAAGTGCTAACAGTTTGTTTCTGTACTGAAAGGTCCCTACTATGTCACTGCCTTCATAAACTGAGATGCAAAAAAGGAGCATGTGGTTCTCAAATTGAATATTGGATAAGTTCTCTACAGAACAGAGTTAATTTACATTAAACACCTAGCCTCAAATTAATAACTGTTAATGGAATATTGCTATTTTGCTATACAGATTAAAAAAACCATTATTTATTATTTTATTTTTTTACAAAGTAGCTACTAAGCAAAATGTTTTTATACCAGACATCTCACGAACAGCTGCCAGAAATGGCAGACGTTCAACATGTAAATTAGTGTCGTAAACACCACTAATGTAATTCCTTTAATGTAATTCCCATAAATGTGTACTCTTCCCTGGCTTGGATCCAGCCATACAAAAATGGTCAGGTTGTACAAGCAAAACAGCCCTTATTTCTTAGCCGTTAGGAATCTGTATTGCCAAACAGACATTTAAATCCACTCCTCCTGTCATTTTAAGTGCTTCTGTGGCTTCATTTATTGCAGGCACTTGTAAACGTTCTCATAAAAAAAAAACTTTGGCGGACATCTACTGAGGATGTTAAGTGTAGTTTGCTATTTATCACTGGTTGCGACGCAGCCCTGCAGATGTGCAAAGCAAAGAGCAGTGCCAGTTCTTTCGAGAGACATTTTCATCACTTAGCCAGAGAGCACAATCATCTCTCAGTAATTCAGTGACGCGATTTATTGCTAATAAGCTTATCCTAACAAGTTTCATGCTGGAGGTTTTGCTTAGCTAATCCCTTGGTTCTTCACTCCTCTGACTTTTTGGGTGCAAAAGAAGCCATAGTTGAGTGAATAAAGCGAAATGCCTGGTGTTAACAATTTAACAGAAACAGACTGCATGTTACTTAGTCAAAACACCCGGGAGAATGTCCCCAGAGGCATAGCTGGGAAGTGAGTGTAACAAATTGCACAACATCTCCCTCAATAATGTCATTATAATATTTCCTCTTTAATTAATAGGGTAATGAAGCAGTAATTATATAATATGGAAAGGAACAAATTGTGCATCTGACAATTCTCTAATTAAGTTAAGCTCCTGAGGCACAATGGCCCTCAAGCACACCTTAGAAATTTAGGTTTAAAAAGAATGCTCTATTTTCTCACTGGCAGAAATGTTGTTGTTTCATAATGTTAGATCAACATTGGGTGAAAATTGGTTTGGTAGGAATAGGGCTTTTTTTTAGATGATTGCTATGACAGTAATTATTACACTGGATTGATTTATTCATAGCAACTTATTTGGTTGTAAAATTAAAACAAAGCCTTAACACTTCTATTTTCTACATTTCTCAATATCTGTGTTAGTGATGGGTTGTAAACACATTCTATACACTGGATGTGTCTTTGTATATTCAAATAAACGATATACAGCCGTTGCTTTTTGCATTAAGTTGGCCAGCATTTTGCAGAGAAGAAATTTTGCATGAAGAAAATATTGGGAACAGAAAGTCTGATCTTGAAGGTTTTGACCTAATAGCCAATAACCACAGCTATTACAAAGATCACAGTATATTGTGTAAATGTAATTCCTTATACTTCTGAAATAAAAAGGAAAGAGGTGTAATAACCTGAACAGTTTTTAGTTACAGGCGGTATTGGAAACAAATTGTATCTTCTTGTCTGTTTTTATGCCATAGAATGCAAATACCTTGTGAACTTGCTGCTGGGGTAACAAATTGCTGTATCATGTGTTACAATTACGTCTTCAGGCCGACCAGCTCATACATCTTTTCCAATTAAATGATTCGAAAGCTATGAATTATGGCCATATTTCAGTCTAAAAGAAACAAACCACTAATTGCAATGTGACCTCTCTGTAATTTCAAGAGAGAGAGAGAGACCAGAAAGCACTCCAGCATGGAAGAGGAGGAGGAAGGAGGGGGAATCATTTACCCCTGCTCCTGCTTTATTTTGGTTTTAAATAACAGACACTACTAATTTGGTATAGGCTCAACCTTTGGCCCTCTACCTTTCCCCACTTTGCCGCCCCAGGGGAACACTCCAATCAGCCTGCAGCCTCTCCAAACCCCCACCCACTACCTCCACAATCCCTCTTTCGCTAACAGCAAACTGGAGACCAACTTTTCCCCCCTAAATATTTCTGCTAATTCCCATTTCCTTTATAATCACAAACTTTCATGTGAGTGGCTGACTGGGTCTGTGTGTGGGGGTGGTAGTGGTGGTATTGGTGATTACTCCAGAGGCATTAACCCCGCCAGGTGTCACTGGATGGGCTGTTTACTTCTGTGATTAATGAATGAACTAAAAGTCTTTTTACCCACTCTACCCCCACCACTTTTTCCCTTTACCTTGTTAAACAAGGAACGTGCCACTGAATCAATTGGGAGGGCTTGAACTACCCTGCATCATATCAGGCTTATGAGGCCAAAGTGTCTAAGCATGGCTCGTTTTTTTGTGTTAATTTAGTGGTGCATTTGACAGTGGATAGGCCCACAGGATGTTACTGAGTGCCTAATGTTTTCATAGAACAAGAGCTCATTAAAGCAGTGGCATGAACTAATTCCTTGAATTGCTGCTCAAGCAGCGGTAGATCTCTTTTGTATTTGCACCAGACATTTTGTAATAATGTATATATATATATATATATATATATATATATATATATATATATATATATATATATTCAAACATTCTGATTAAAGTAAGATCACCTGTTCAAACTGGCTTCAAACTGGCTTTCTGTCCTTAAACATATAACTTATGATTGTAATTTATTGAGTTTATATTTAATGCTTGTGGAAAATGGAAAGTTGAAGAAATTAAGGCCTGTTTTGGAAACATTTCTATGTATATATTTATTACTTGCCGTACTAACCTCTTTTACATATTATCTTTGCTCCGATTCCATGTTTTGGTTAAAAAAAGTGTAAATATTAAAAATAAATGTATTGTAGTTACGTTTCGGTCTATCGGTTTCTATGCTTTAAAAGTTTAAATATTTAAAGAAGTTATTCTGTCTGTCTGCATGGATGTATGTATGTCCTGTTTGGGGTGTCTCTGTCTATGATGGCCTTAAATTTCTGTTCTTGGCTAAGCGGAGTGGAACCTGATGTGGTCTTCTAGTGTTGTAGCTCATTCACCAAATCGGTTGTTTGTGCATGACGAAATGCTTTTCTATTTACCATTCTTGTAAAGATTGTAAAGACTTCTGTGTAAACTCAAAAACAAGATGCTCCAACAGTTTTCAAAAATGGTCAAATTATCTGCTTACATGACATGACCAAAGTCAAAGAGACCATGCTTTCTTTAGATGTCACTTAAATGCTAAAAAGTTCATGATAGCTAAGATGTGTGTGTGTGTGTGTGTGTGTGTGTGTGTGTGTGTGTGTGTGTGTGTGTGTGTGTGTGTGTGTGTGTGTGTGTGTGAAAGAGAGAACTGAAGCACCAAGAAGTAGATTAAAACAACTTCCAGTTAGACTTATTATTATTATCATATTATTAACACTGCTGCTAATGACATACTTTGGTACCATTGGAAAGGCACCACAATCACTAATAGCGGAATGACTGTTCATCCTGACAAAATACAACCTGGGCACAGAATTTGGTCAAGAATTGAAAAATGTTTTTGCGTTCAGTGATTTAGAATAAGTATGTGTGTGTGTGTGTGTGTGTGTGTGTGTGTGTGTGTGTGTGTGTGTGTGTGTGTGTGTGTGTGTGTGTATATATATATATATATATATATATATATATATATATATATATATATATATATATATATATATATATATCCAGACCAAAAGTTTGGACACACCTTCTCATTCAAAGAGTTTTCTTTATTTTCATGACTATGAAAATTGTAGATTCACACTGAAGGCATCAAGGGCTATTTGACCAAGAAGGAGAGTGATGGGGTGCTGCGCCAGATGACCTGGCCTCCACAGTCACCGGACCTGAACCCAATCGAGATGGTTTAGGGGTGAGCTGGACCGCAGAGTGAAGGCAAAAGGGCCAACAAGTGCCAAGCATCTCTCGGGGAACTCCTTCAAGACTGCTGGAAGACCATTTCAGGTGACTACCTCTTGAAGCTCATCAAGAGAATGCCAAGAGTGTGCAAAGCAGTAATCAAAGCAAAAGGTGGCTACTTTGAAGAACCTAGAATATGACATTTTTCAGTTGTTTCACACTTTTTTGTTATGTATATAATTCCATATATAATTCATTCATTCATTCATTTTCTCCCGCTTATCCGTAAGTCGGGTCGCGGGGGCAGCAGTCTAAGCAGGCCCCCGCCTTCGACTGCTGCCCAATCCTCACAGCACCTTCCCTTACGGTCCCTCCTGCAGGTGGTGAGCCCACGGGAAGGTGGCCCCACGTCACGGACCTCGATATTTCCCTCGTAAGGGACCCCCGGAGCATAGAGGGTTAAGGGCCTTGCTCAAGGGCCCAAGAGTGGCAGCTCGAAGATACCGGGGCTTGAACCCCAGACCTTCCGATCGGCAACCCAGCGCCTTAACCGCTGGAGCCACCACTCCCCCCATATATATAATATATAATATAATTCCACATGTGTTAATTCATAGTTTTGATGCCTTTAGTGTGAATCTACAATTTTCATAGTCATGAAAATAAAGAAAACTCTTTGAATGAGAAGGTGTGTCCAAACTTTTGGTCTGTACTGTATATATAAACTTTAATTGAATCTTGTTTATCTGGTAGCAAACTAGCGCAATGCCACATTTAATCTGTAGCTCACATATATTACAAGCCTAATTTTTCATCATCTCTTGTATAAAGGTGGAAAGTAGACCTTACCCACCACATTCAGCAACTGTGTTACAACATTTCCTGCAAAATGGCCACAGGGAAAGGTAAAAATGAGCTGTGTGTCATCTCTGTGTTTCAACGTGTTTAGAGAGAACAGCAAGGGAAGACTGTGTACACAGGTGATTGCTGAATTGCTCTGCAAAAGAGAGGCCAACAAAGGGTCACATCACTCATCTGGCAAAAAAACCCTCAATGCACCACAGAACAGCAACACCCTACCAAAAACCTGTAGATTTAACCTAATGGAAGAGTGCTTAGGGTTTTTTTTTTATTTGTTTTGACTCATCATCAAATACAGCATTTATACAAAAAGTGGCTTTCATACCAAAAGTAAAAAAAAACTCAGATGAGAATTGACACTGCAGAATTAGTGTTTTTTTAAGTTGCAAACTATGCCAGTACACTCACATTTGTGATCAAAGTAACTAATTACTGACAGAACATGATGTGAAAATATTTTCTTAACTAAAACTCTTTCTGATACATTAAACTGATTTACTGACATACTTTTGCTCTGAAGTCTTGGTGTCCTGTTGAGCCCTGATATATCTCTACATTGAGAATGGGTGACTAAACAAACATGAAGTGGCTCTTTAGGGCCTTAAGGACCTCCTAGATTTGCTGATATGACAGCCTATGTGAATCACACAAGGACGTTTGAACCACTGTATGACATTACAAATGAATTGCACTGCATTTAAAGCTGTTGTTTTGGCTAAGTTTCATTCCACATTGTTGGACACTATTTCATTTGTTAGTCAAATATGACATAATAACAACATTTAAGTAACTTTCAAATGTAAAATGATTAAGTGGTCATTAGTGTGCGATTTGACAACCAAGATTTGGCTCATAAAATGTTATTTCTTAAAAAAAGTGAATCAAGAAACACACCATGGAATACATCATTATGAAAAGTACAGTAATTTCCTGCATGACAGCCTGTCAAGTACATTCTTGCATCGCCAGGTTAGGGAATAGACATGTTTTATAATGCTCTCTCCAGATGTGTTGCACTCTTTTAGTTTTCCTGTGGAGTCAACTTATACACGTACCATCAAATGAGAGGACTGATCAACTAATCCTAGATTTCTTTTTGTAAAAAAAAGATTTACTAAGGTAATGGTTGCTTTTGGACAGTTTGAAATTTTCAAAGACTGGCTAAGTCAAATGCTTCAAACTATGCATTGAAACGTAAATGTTTAGTTAAAAGTAGCTACAATACAAGTCGGGGCAGAGTTCTACTATCCTACAAGGGCTTACACTCAAGCTCAAAGGACATACAATTACATCACTGAACAGAAAACCACAGGCCATTTAGGCACTTGCTGACAAACTGACTTGTAGCACCTATTATTTTGAAGCTCTTAATGGATTATGCTATAATTGTGCCAGTCAGTTTTTCAACAGTCTTAATAAAATGGCTTGAGTTGGGTTTTTTCTCCTGCCATTACCTTGTATTCTTACAATGGCTGTTTTGAGGGCTGTATGTCAAAACATACAGGGACATTTTGTCAGCAGAATGAAGTGGGTTACAGGAGTGTGGTCTATGTTATGACTTCCACAGGTGGCAATTCCTAAAAGGAGAGTGAAATCATGAACACTCACAAAATATGTCCCAGGGCCTGCCAGTGAGGAATCTCCCTGAGGAATGACACTGTGAAAATGTGCTGGTGCAAAATTAGAAGAAAAAATGGAACATGCTATTAATTTTAGTTATATGACTAATGAGTGAAACACAAACACTCCATTAGTTTTCAGTATAATCGGCGAGCCATCCAGGTTAATTGTGATGGTCACGATTTGCTGTAGTGTGTCATTTTGTGTGTTTACATGTTTATCTAACCTCGGCATGAGAAAGGCAAGGCGTAGACCAAATGGGCTGTGACATGCACTTAAAAGAACTGAAATAGTTAAAGAGGTTAAGGGTGAGGAAGCAAAGCCTGAGTGAAGAGAATAGATGAGTTAATGCCCTCACATTTCATGTGTGTCATTCAGTTGCTCGTGATTGCAACGTACCACAACAGCAAGGCAACTTGGCCTTTTCACATCTGTTGACTTCTCACAATCGGTTGCAATTATACGTTTTACATCAGCACAAATTTTGTTTATAAAAAGAATAATACCGGCATGCTTGTTTTAAAAAGAATAAAGCTTGCATTTGTTTAAAAAGAATACAACTGGCCTGCTGCGACATATACGAAATAGGATACAGCTCATTTGCTTTAAATATCCAGTAAAATATTCGAATCAACAAACAAAGGAGGGATTTTCTTAATCCAATTATATGTTAAAATGTTTTTAATGTTTATGACATTTATTACTATTGAGTTAAAGCATGTACTTAATGGTGTGTTAAATTTATACACATTCTGTTTTTCTGTTTGAATGAAGGCACTCACAAAACAGCCAATACTTTTTTATGACACTGCCTGTGGACAAGCACAAAAAGTTACAGATTTGAGACATTAGCTTCAGGAGTGTATATAAAATGTTTAATAAATTATTAATGTAACAATATTATTTGCACCTAAGGATCAATACAATTATTGTTACTATGAAATGCTTTTTTCAAGCATTTATAAAATATATATAACATTTTCTAGCAGGGTTGTTGTAATATATTATCTGTAAAATGCATTTCCCTGTCTAATTAATTTTTTTTTTTTTTTTTATCAAAATCTCTTAAAATTCTTACATTTTGTATTAAACTTATGGCTATTATACTTTGAATATTCTTTATTGATCTTTTTTGGAAACGGAAACATGCATACATTGCATTGCCTTAAAAGTTAATCACAGTGATTACCGTGGAAACACATCTTCATCCTGTTTTTTTAGGACCAAGTATTAAAACTGCATGGGTTTGGAAAAATCTTTTTGGCTTGACTTTGATGAATGATGACAAATGTTTCACTGAAAGGTACGAAGGTTGATAAATGATGGCCAGAGAAATCCAACTGAAGTCAATGATGTAGAACAGAACTTGAATGGGTCTATAATAGTGTGAGGTGTGATGTATTCACCCATCTTAAGTAAACATTAACAGTGAGAACAACCAAGGGAAATAGGGGTATTTCTCTTTGTAGGGATTTAGCTCTGTATTTCAATAAGGCTCTGAATTCATTTTATGTCACGTTTTGTTTCTTTAAGCTGAAAGACCATGGTGGTGTTTCCCCTATGAAGGCATGAGGCCCAAAAAAAATCCCTGCTCACACTTCTCTCGCCAAGACGTCACAAGTATATTTTGAGGAGTGTGAATGGATGTATTTCATTCGTGTTTTAAAGTTTGAATGACGAACACAAAAAGGACCCGCTTGTCCATTTTTTCCAGGATCTAAACAGCCCTGAAGGGCCCACTGTAATGAGATTCTATTTGACATGCATGCAACATTTGTACAAGCTATTTGGCATATGTGAAAAGAGTACAGATGGGAGGAAAAAGGAGGGTAAAAAAAGAGAGAGAGAGAGAGAGAGAGAGAGAGAGAGAGAGAGAGAGAGAGAGAAGGGCTGTCATTTGAACTCTCCCTCAAACCAAGGCTGTGTTGCTTTGCTGTAATAATAGGGAGGAAATTGAGCATTAAATACAAATCAGCGGTTATTAATTTCAGCCTGACAGAAGAAGGGTGCAGAGGTTGGGCCTTTCAGCGCTCGGCTGTGTACATTCGCTGTTCCTTTACCTTCATGGCTCACAGAGGGGGTGGAGGCTGGAGGCAGAAAGCCCAGCAACACTGAAGCAAGATCGTAGTGACTCTTTTTAATGTGAAGATGCTTGTTTACAGACAGCTTTGCTTCTCTGTATTTAAGCCTCTCAATGCTGTTTATCAATCGACTCTTTTATTTAGTAGTTATTTAGTAGTGGTAAATAGATTTGCATCTGTGTTTTATATAGAAATGTTGAAAGGTAAAGCAAAAAGAAAGCTCCATGAGCACATTTCAGTTTATTTATAAAAAGTACAATGAAAGGTTATAGTCTGAATAACTGTTCAGCAGACTTGTTATGTTATTTTCAAACTAGTTGGCTCAGTGATTAGGGCTTTGTCCTACTGATTGCATGGTTTTGAGTTTGTATCCCAAAACAGCCAACATGAACAGCTGGTCTTTTAAACAAGGTCTTTAACCTTAAACTGCTTAAAATCAACTGTAAGTCACCTTAAATATAAGTATTTGCTAAATGAAAACATCAAAATGTAGATGCAGAGCTTCATACATCTAAAATAGACTTATTACCTATAACACTGGGTCACTTTAAATCTTTTTGGATAAACCATGAAGTGTGTTTATGCACATGTTTTAATTAATGTTTTCTGTAATATCTTGTTTTTGTTTTTTTATCATCCTCAATCTTAGGGAATTTTTTGTAATCATGGGTAATTTTTTTATTACAGAATTTAAATCAAATTTAAATCAAAATAATATAAAGGCATTCAATGAAGGCAGTCATTAAGCTTTCAAGTGCAACCTCGTTTTAAGAAGTGACTGGTTTATCAGTAAAGCAACTTTCTCTATCCTGTTCTGAAGTAAAATAAGAGAACATTATTGATCTGTGCTGTTGGTGGGGGGCCTTAAACTGTGTGTGTATTTATAAGCTACAGGGGAAGTTTTACTTGATCCTGGTGTTTTCCAAAGGTGCAAGCAGACATGGCCCACACCTGCAGAACATCAGCCTGTTTAGATTTGGTGCTGAGAAGCTGATAGGGCCAGATGGACCCTAGCTCCGTCCACAGCCGTAGACAATCCACAGCCTGATGCAGGCTGGAAAATGGATGGGCAAAGAGCTCATTTGTAACATCTGATGATGAAAGCCCTGTTGAAAATAAGATTCAAGCATTAGTTGAGGAAATTGATGCAGATCACTTACGGAACCTATTCACTGTCTAGCAAAAAGATACTTGTCTGCTGTAAATATTATTTCTGGGGCTTTTTTCAGCTTGTCAAAACAAAGATCTGCAATTGCTATTAGGGTCCTTAATCTTTTGTAGACTGTCTTAAACACATCAACACATTCTTGACTCCTACTCTTGGCAAACATCTGGTAAAATGCCTCTTCCATACCAGGTGCAGTTTTAACAGTACATATATTGTTTTTTTCTTTAAAATATTACTGAGTCCTCTGTTTCGTGTTAAAATTTTTGGTTTCTGACATCTATATTAAAACACCCGCACTGTTCGAATCTTACACTATGGTTGGTACACTTCCTTTTCTAATAATGTGTCCAATTTATCTTACTTTTCCACTGCATTTTGGATTTATGTTTTAGGTGCTATAGCACTTGCCACCATAAAATGTACTATTTCTGTTTATTCAGTTAAGTCTTGCACATTTAAACCACATATTAGCATTTAGCAGGCAGATGGAAAAGGTTTGTTCCATTTTAAATGAGTTGCCATATCATGTTCAACCCCTGCTCATGGTGTGGCCCTGGGGAAAGAGAGTGAATATGAAAGTTGAGGCTTTCCTTATTTGTGACTATACTGTGAAACTGTGCATGTCTCTTCTGCTAAATGAAAGGTTAGGAGGGAAAGACCCCCATCTGGCACTCATGCATTTGACTGGCACATAGTTAAACAATGATGCAGTTTGACAAATTTCAAGCAGGGCTTATGAAAAGCTAACATAAACACAATAGTGGCTTAGAGCAGTGCATCCACCTGTGTGCACGGCGACAAAGTGTGAGGTAAAGACTGCAGCTAATGAGGAAAGCCCTGGCTACACTCTTGGATGAAGGCCTTTGTAATGTAAATTGCTGTCAGATAAAGGGCCTGTGTTTACATGTACCATTAATATTTTGATCAGCTTGTTTAAGAGAGTCAGCTCCTTAATGCACATGCTCTCGTGCTTCAGCAGCAAAGCTTTGGCGTGTCCTGCTCTATCGTCAAATGTGTTAACATGCCATAAATCTCTTGCCAGGTGTTCTCGACAATTCCGGAGACATACTTCTTTATGATGCTTTTGGCACATTTTATGTTATTTCTTTAAGCTTATTCTGGCATATTAATGCTTAATTAGTGATCCCTGAATGAATGGTAATAACTTAATGAGGCACTATATTGTAGACTGGGTGGGCTTTGTAAAAAGCCTTTTAAATGTTTTCCCTTTTCGTCTTGCATGTTTTAGGTGATTTGATATTTGCCTTGTTTTTTTCTACATTCAATAGTGGTTACTTCAAAACATGGAACTTGCTGTAGAGCTCATTTTAATGTGGAGTTGAATATGTAATCTCATTAATTGAAAGAGACTTCTTTTCTGGCAGGTGATAAAATGTTCACTGATTGGGGTCAGTTAAGTACCCCCTTTAGTGGGCTCTGGTTAGCCAAGGACTTTCAGTGAGTGATGCAAAACATGTGTTTATGGGTAAAACAGTTCTTGCTCCCTGCATTTTGTTGTATCAGATAAACTCTTGAGGACACTCTAATGTACACAATGATTGGCTCAAGCACTTAGCCAGGTTTCATATGTCTGTATGAAGTAATGTTTATCATGCTATACAGAATATTTTATAGGTGTCTGAGTGAGAGTGTATATAATAATTTGATCTTAATTTTGCTAATAATTGTGTGACCATAATTGTATATGATATTTTAATGATAAGGATTTTTTTTTTATACATATTTAAAGAAGAAATACCAGGCAAAAATATTAACTTTAGTGCAATGTGTAAAGGTGGTTGGATACTGTGTACAGCTTTGTTAGTTTTATGATTGTTTTTAAATATAAGTTAAGTAAGTTGGTAAATAATGAAGTAATGCTAAAATGATATGCTACATGATAATTTCATGTTTTTTATCACAACTTCAGGAGAATTTTTTTTATCCTATGTCACTAGATCACTGCATTTGTAGTTAAGAACCTTGCTCTTCCTGATGAGTCAAGTTCATTGAATTTGATGACGCAATTTCCCTGATGCATTTGGTCCATATGTGGTACATCTGGATGCTAACTGAGAATGTCTTTCTGCTGCCACAAAATTCTTGCAGTTTTGATCCTGCAATTTTGTTCATTTTCTTCCCTTTGTTTCTATTACATGGCTGAACTTCACTAGCAGTGGTGCAGTGCAAGACTTGAAGCATAAAAAACTCTTAATCAGGCTCTTAAATAATGAAGAACAGTGGTGATACCAGAGAGGTTATAGAATAAAAATACATTTACTGCTATTTTCCAGACCATTACAGTCTAAGCATTGACTGCATAAAAATGTGCGGAAGTTTTGAAGCCATTCCAGGATGTGAGATTGCATCTCAGCAAACAAACAGTGTAGAGACAGAAACAATAGCACATTATTTCACTGCTCAACCTCTAATGACTGGCATTCTGTAGAGTGAAGCCACAGAGACATAAGCTTGACGCAAAGCATCATCATGATCCTGCTGTCTCAACAGGCTGCCACGATCCCATGTATTTTATTTAGAATAAAGCCTGAAAAAACACTTTGCCCTATTACTATTTCTTACTGCATAATGTTTATGTGGTTTTGAGAACCACTAAAGGAACTGGGCTAAAGTAGTATGTTATTTGATCCAGGTCTTTAAAGCCAGCTAGAGGAATAAATCAGGGCTGAGGTTATTGAGGGTATAAACTGAAGAGAGTGAGAAGTGGTGGTGTGGGGATGAGGAATTGTGCCACATTGCATGTTTAGTACATAGAACTTCATTGTTTTGGTTTAGACAGAGCAAATAAATTTCTATGCCGTTTACTTACACTGGTCTAGACTATAAAGCCTACTTGTGGTCGTGGGAATTGTTTACAAAAAATGATCTATAATTGACCATATAAACGTTGTGATAAATGACTTTTCTTATCCTTGAACTTTATTTAGCTGACCACAAATTGCATATGTAACAATTTGGGGTAGATTAAATTAAGTGAAAAGTGCTTTTTGCAGAAATATTATTACACAACATTAAGAGCATCATTGCAGAAAGCAACCATATCATTTTTTTAAATAAAGAACAAGCATATATATTTTTTTAATTATTTGTTTTAATTAGGATTCGTTTGCACCACAGAACTGAAAGGTATATACCAACTTGCTTAAATAAAATGTAAATGCAAACACACATAATTTGACTCAAATACATAAAGGCTGTATTATTTTCTGGCAAAAAAAAGCTTTTACACCAAAATTACTGAGAAAAAATGTTTTTTTTTTTTTTTTACTAGCACTCACTTTCATTAAACGATTGAATCAATCATGAATGAGTTTGTGAACTTAAGGTAACCTTTAGCAAAACTCTTTGAACCCTTGATAAAAATATTTTCAATTCAATTCAATTTATTTTCATTTGTATAGCACTTTAAACAATGAGCATTGTCTAAAAGCAGCTTTACACAGATAATGTGATGGTAAAGAATGAATAAGATGGTTCTTTAGGTGTAAGTTTGTCCCTGATGAGCGAGCCGGTGGCGACTGTGGCAAAGAAAATGGCATAAGGAAGAAACCTTGAGAGGAACCAGACTCAAGAGGGAACCCATCCTCATCTGGGTGGCACCCAATGTCCATTTATTACAGTTAAACGATGTTGAGGTGTGCAGTGATGGTGATCAGATGCAAACTGTAGTCCTGAGTCAGTGTAGCAGACTGTTGACGATTTCACATCATATTTCACATCAAACAAATTGGAATTTAATTACCACAATATTACTACATAAGTACATTATCAAATGTTTCCTATACACAACACTCCCTTTACAAATGTTTCTGTTAATTAAAATGTTTTTCATGTAGTCATCTGTATCACAAGTGACAAGACCTTACCTTGCTTTATTGACCTTCATGCAAATTTACCCACACAGTTTAGTCAGAAGTCTTCCTCATCTTCTTCGTTTCTATTATTTAAATATATAGAACTAATAACTTTGCTCATTTTGCTCATCGAAGGGGATTTTCATCTAGACAATAAACACTACTCAGTATTAGAGTAAATTCCGTATCAAAGCGAAGGTGGCTTGCTTGTTGTTGATGGAAGTTTTATCAGGGAATTACATCATTACATCATTTAATGTTTGACAATAAAGATATAAGACAATTTAAGATTCACTATAGTGAAGACTAAAGAGAAGATTTTTTTCAGATTGAACATAAACCTAAACCTCAAATAATCAATGATTCTTGGACCTGCTAACTCGGGAAATGGAGTGGCCTTCACTATAATTGTGGTGGCTATTGTTCTTGCGGTTGATCCTGCTTTATTTTCATATAGTTTTCTCCCCCACAGTTCTCATCTCTGTTATTCCTACTTGTCATACAAAATTTCAAGAGTAAATTCACACTGAATGGCTTACGTATCAATATTTATAATATGTCTTTCAATTGTGCAAACATTTATTTTATGATAAATTCTATTAGTTTAAGCTTATTTCATGCCACTTTAGCTTAAAGTTATATACATTGTTCATGATGCCATTTAGCTCGACACTGATAAAAGCCAGTAGGATTAATCCTGCATTTGACTTTTGCAAGTGGTAATTTGTAGATTGTAACAATATGTATTTTTTTTCACATTTAACAAGCAAAACGTAAAAACACAGACAATTCTATGTTCATCTGTTGTTAGCAACAAGCTAAAAAGCTGAGTGGTGTGGACAGTATTTACCTTCTCATGTTGATTGAATTAAAGCAAATACAGCATACCTCTAGAGAAGAAGTGCTGTCTTGTTTACTTCGGATGTTGTGCACAGCCATGTTGATTTCATGTCACTCTGGGGAGGAACTTGCAGTTAGTAGAATCATGTTGACGAGTAGGAATTTAAAGTCAAGGAAGCATTCTTTTCGGTTTTTCCTGGTAGGCATTTGGGAATTATGACCTTGAGTTGAACACTGCATTAGCTCTTATCTCTACCTACGTAATGAGAGTAGCAGCTCTGTAGTCCTGTCCTTTATAAAATGTAATGCCATTTTATCCCTTTAAGATCAGCATGGCACACAGCAAAATACACACAAGAAGTTCTTGCAGAAAACAACAACAACACTAATAACAAAATATTAACATTAGAATGAATAAACACATCAGCAATATTTCCCTATAAACATTTTGTTGTACTTTAATGTCACATCATTTTAGCCACAATGTTTCTGTCATGGTGCATGACATTTAAAATCATGACATTTCAAATTACTACAATACATTGTGTAGTGTCATTGTGCAGCAAATGTACCACAAGTAATAGGAAAAATGAATGATGAGCATGATATGCATGTTCAGTGGATACTTGGAAGATGTAGATGTAGAAATCAGTGTGGGCTTAAATGTCTTCAAGTTTTATACTGGAAATTTGCTTTCAATAATGTTCAATGATTTATAAAAATTAGCTCAGCAAGTATTCAGAGCACATCCCAAATGTCTGTATGAGCAACAAAGTAGTTTCTGTTTTTCATCACAGTTGTTGGAGGATACTATGATTCTGCATTTTCATGTCAATTTTTATAACATCTCTTTGTGCCTTTTGTGTGAAAAAGAAATTATCCAATTGTCCTTTAACCTGGACAAAGTTTAAGGGAATTTTCACTTGTTTCCTCCCACCACTTGGAAGAAAGGAAGGGGTTGTGCACCAAAAGTATGGCTGAAATTTGTTAATAAACATACAGAGAAAAACATACAGCATGTTTAATGACTGGACTGTAATTTTATAGGAAAGAAGGATGTCAGGTCTTTTTATGCAGTAGATATTTCTGAAGTGAACTGCATGAGTGTTGCAGTGCCTCCTCACACACACAACACACAAGAAAATTGAAACAAATAACTTGTATTATTTATTTATTAGTTTTTTCACTTTACTCATCTTGTACACCAGTATCTTAGTAAAGTGTTGAACCCTTCCAGTCTATGAATTTAAACTAGAGAAAATGATTTCTCATAACAGCTGCATTGTTTGATTTAAGCATTAAGTAAGGGAAAGATAGACATTTCCTGCAAACTGCGTGCGATAAGATACATGAGATGACAGGAGGTGACTTGCAGTGCAGTGGTTCCCACTCTACTGGCCTATTTTAATCACAATGGAAATTTTTTTTGCCTGATAGATAATTTATTATATGTAATGGGGGGAGGAGGGGTGATTTAAATTGAACTGTACATACAGAGTTTTTAACCGTGACTGAGTTACAAACAGTCTAATCAGGCATCCCTGGAGGTCAGGCCTAAAATAGGAACAGCACATTGACCGCCTAACAGCTGGAATGATGCTCCTGTTTATGTGGTCTAATGCCTTTCCTCCATTAGTTTCGATGCTTTGGAGAAGCCATCTGTTGCACTTTCGGAAAAGACCTTAGAGGCACTTAGATTAGGAACTAAAAAGGAATTATTTATAGGTGAAGAATAAAGCGCATTAAAAATACTGTGGTGAAACCTTTTAATGTTTATTTTTCTTCAAATGATTTCTATTCTGTTCTATTTGATTTCACCTGAAGAGTGTATCTCTTTTGCTTTCATAGGTGGTAACATTTGGAATTAGGATTTCTGAACAAGGGATAACATCTTTTCTTTCACTGAAAAAATAACCATGTTAGCATTTTCATACACTTAGAAATAATGGGCTGAAATGTTACTGCACACACACAGAAGAGAGGCTTTGACTTCACACTAATGCTCTGTTATCTATGAAAGCACATTTTCAACAGCTCTCCGACACAGAATACAAACGCATGTGCTGCCTTAATAAATGAAGTGTGTGCTTTAGCGATCTGACGCAAAAAAAAAAGGTAAATAAATAAATAAATAAAGAACAGGACAACACCTCCGTCATTTCCTAATTCTACATTTCTTTCGTGTAAGATCTGCATACAGTCATAATATTTCACTTGTGATATTGATCAGTAGGAACGTTGTTTTTTTTATTGTTTTATTTTTGTGGTACTCAGATTCAAACAGCCCTGAGATTTAGACAAATTTATCTACAATCGTTTTTATATTATTATGTGAAATTATTATTTTATATAAGCATATACTTATGTACTATATATATATATATATATAAGTATACACACTTGTATACTTTATTTATAAGCATATATTTAAAAAAAACTGATACTGCACACATATACTGCTGTAATTTATTTATTAGAGAGATTTTATTTTGTATTTTAATATCGTTACCATTTAGTGAAAAAGAAGAAAATGTATCCGTGACTTGCATACATTCTTTATCAAGCCATAATTTGTATATGGTTATGGTATGAACATATTTCCATAGTACCATTACATTTACAAAACAAAACAAGAACATTTGCATAGCAAACTGTCTAAACTAGACAGCTTTGTAATATTATAGACTGAAACTCAAACCTTTTTTTTTATTCTGAATGCTAACAATCTCAATGTCAATAACAAAAGAATGAAGTAAGTTTACATTTTCCTTTATTCTATAAGTCTGCAGACATTTTTGGAAATACCCGCATCATGACACTGACATGCCCAAGTGTGTTTGTTGATACCCAGTCCACACCCCCTGCCTGGCATCCAAAAGACTGATGACCACCTGTTTTTAATACAAAATATGAAACAATATTTGATAGGTAAGGGCTGGTTAAAAATTATCTTTATGAGTTAACCTTTTTATAAATCTTTTTAAAAATCTACACAAAATACTATTCATTATCAACGATAAATAAATATCGTATTGCAAATCTTTTTTATTTATATATTAAACCCAGAGACTCTCAAGTTTGTAAGAATCGGCTTTAACGCATGCGCATTTCCACGCAAAATAATAGCCAAGCAAAATAATGATAAATACCATACTATTACCTTCACATGTACATAAATTTAACATTAAGAACAATGCGAGAAAAAAAAATCACAAAAATGTGGTTATATTTCATGGACTGCGCTCATTTATTTTATTGTGCGTCTAAACTTTGAAACTCAAAGTTTGTATTTTTTGTGCGTCGGAGAGCGAAAACAAGCATTTAGAACAGCAGTACTGACGAGCAGATTAACAGACTGACGGCTTTATTTCATATCTTGTAAGACAGTGCGCTTAAACCCTGCGCCCTTATAAAAATATCAACAAGTTGTCAAAAAAAAGGATCTCATGAGACATGTGAAGTTGCCTGATATGACAGTGTAAAATAAAGCATTGTAAAAGTTATTATCATTATTGTCAACGTCCTCTACTCTAACATGTTTATGAATGAACAGGACTTCTATTAGGAAAAACGCATCCATGCTGCAAACCATTAGCGCGAAATGCAGCCGTAATAGCCGCCGCATCCTCCTTTTTAAAGCGTGTGCCATACGTTTGACATTATCACTTGTAATTTATTTCTGAACCCAGTGACTAAAAAGCGTGTTATCAAAGACAGGCCAATGAAAACAAGAGAGGAACGCATGGCCGGATGAATGTGGAGCAGCGCTTTGGCCGAATTGAGTTTCAGTCTAATTGGGATCATACGCCGCATGTGCAGTCTTGGCACATTCGTTATATTAATCAGAGCTCCTTTAATCGTGTCCAGTTCCCTCCACTGTGTGCGTGTGTGTGTGTGTGTGCGCGTGTGTGTGGGGCTGGACATTATGGCTGAGGCCTCCCAAAAGTCGAGCTCAATTTAACGACCGCTCTTCTTGATTCCACAAATACACAAGGTAAATTAGTAGGAAATCATACAAACCAGCCCGTAATGGAGATGGGTGAAATTGATTTTTTTGTAACTTTTCTTACCACATAATTCATTTAAAAGAAAAAAAGACCCTATTTCTCATTGGAAAAATGAAAAAAAAAAAGAAAAAAAAAAAAAAAAAAAAAAAAAATATATATATATATATATTTAAATAAAACATGGCACCAATGTGTTTGGACCGATTGGCACCAAATCTTTCACATCGTAAATTTTATGAACATTATCCACAAGAATGTTCACGTTTATAGTTTTCTCGAATTATATAAAAAAATGTAAAAACCGTGTAAACAGTGAACTAGGAAATTAATTGGTCCCTGGCCATGACTACAAAACAATTTCCAATTCTCAAAAAACTACAATAAAGAGGAACTTCGTCATGTTTTGGGAAGATATTCTAAACCTTATTTAAGTCGAACGGAATCCGGTCACACAGCCCTTGCGCGTTCTTTTGCGCAAACTTTTTTATTAAATGAGTCTTTCTTTGGGATGCTTTTTGGGAACTGGGCCCATACTAAAAGACTTTTATGGACTATGATATTCGTCAGTAGCTTGTGTCTGCAACACGGAATCTGTCATGGCCTTTGCTTTCCACTAGGGAAGTGTCTCTGCACCTGTCTTTAATCTGCATAATGATCACGAGCGAACACTGACGAATGGCTCAGACGTTGCATTGAGACATAGGAAGGCGGTGAAGAGAGCAGATGTTCATGCTACCCCAATCCCCCCCCCCCCTTCCTCATTCCACAAACACACACCTTCAACCCTCCCTTGACACTGCTGCAAAAGACCACCAAGAGAAAAACTGCACTGGCAGTATGTATGCATGTGTCCATTTCTCTCTACAAAATGCGCAATAGTTCAAGCAGAAACTGTCTCTGTATAAGTCCAACTACACTGCGGTAAAGCAATGCAAAAATGAATGACCTGCGTGTTAGCTTTAGCTTTTCAAAAAAGATTTTATTTACATTTGTAGAGTTTTCCCTCAATATTGAAATCTTGAACGTTGTTTTTTCCAGCTCCGGATTCATTTATGCGCATGCATTAACGCGTTCCTGTCCATTAGGCTTCTATTTCATCCCTGATGATTTTTCCTTCAATGAAACGGCCAACGTGTTCGTTGATTTTCTGCAAACCCTTTATCGAGTTCAGAGATGAACATTTCACCACCTGCACTGTCAGCTCATCTCTTTTGTGCGGCAGGGATCTGCGCTGTTGACGCTGGACGGACTACAAAAATATAATGTGCCATTAGCTGAGCAGCGCTAATTCACTGGGATGAAAAAGCAAACGAAACTGGCGCTATTTCGGGGATCTTAAACCGCTGTTATTGTGCACTCAGGGTATTAAGTGTCTTCAAGAACAAACACTTTGACTGAAAGGAGCACATCGTGCCCTATAAACTCTTAAAGCTCCCAGTCTGCTCTTTAACACAGATATCAGCAAGAGCTCAGTGCAGCTGGACTGGGACTTTTCATAGTCACTCTATTAAGAGATAATAACATCTCTGAACAAACACTCCACACAATCTGTTCACAGTGAATCTGTGATTGCATTTCTCTGAGTAGGACATTTACACAGTGAACGGAACCATAACTGCATAAACAGGCCTCACTAAAAGATTCTTACAGGTGCAAACATGTCATTTATTTATATACATGCATGTGCATAATTTATAAAACATTGAATGTTTGGTTATGAATGTATGTATTTAATTCATAATCAAATTATTATGATTATTCCCTTTTCTTTCTGCAGAGAATTAAGGTGGCCTCAGAAATACTCGGAAGAAGTCATTATGGACTGCTACAGTGAGAGAGACTGGATCACTGGCCAGGTGGAAAAGCACCAAATTACCACAGCAATTAACACAGCACTACATGATAACATTGGTACCTGGCCAATTATAAATACTGGCACGATTATAAATATGTAAACTATTATATATTATGTGCAAAATGAGTGCACACAATTCCCTTCATATTAATTTTTTATTTCGATAATAACTTGGGATCGTAGCGAGTGACTGCCAGCGTAGTGTTTTTATGGTTTATTTTGGATTGTAAAAATATGTGTGTGTGTGTGTGTGTGTGTGTGTGTGTGTGTGTGTGTGTGTATGTGTGTGTGTGTGTGTGTGTGTGTGTGTGTGTGTGTGTGTTCGATCTATATTATGTTTTTATGTGTGAATACTGTGTGAATAAGTGAATACTCATTTTCTCCCAAATGAAATCTCAGTGTAATTATTTAATACAACCTCCAGCAGGTCGATTTAGTTGAATCTTTAAAGCCAGAATCCCCAATCTAACTATAGCTATCTATGTATAACAATACTAAAATAAACCTAAAACATTTTTTCTATTATAATTTATTTTAATATTTAGTTCCAGTAAGGCAGTTTATATTGTGATGCACAGTTTATTTGTTTAGAATATTTGTATTTACATTTTTATTTATTAAATAATGCTGCCGAAATGTATGCTCTTATTACTTTTAATTTATAATCATACCTATTTTTTCAAAGACTTGTTTTTCTTCCCTCTTTTTCTCCTTCTCTTCGGCCTGCTTTTTCCTCTGCTTCTTTTTCTTTTACTTCTTCTTCTTACACATGGCTAAGCTTTCTGAGCAAAACTGCTTCTGGTGAAAACTTTGGTGAGGCTTCATGCAGAGGCTGCATAGCTGAACATAATTTAGGACATAAAGCGATCAGTGCAACAGCCACAGCATTAATAACCTACACAAGTAAGTCTCTAGCACATATTGTCTTCAAATAATATATCTTTCTTAATTGCTGTAACTTTATTACCTTTACTAATCAGTTTCAAATCAGTTCTTAGTCTTAGTTAATACATCTTTAAAAGCCACTGGTCGTTTTCTTTAGCACAAATCTATTTAACTTTAGATCAAATTTGTAGATAATATCTGGTAATGATTTGACTGTGTTTTTCTGTATTTGGCTGTATTAGCTATATTTGTTTCACAAAGTGTTAAGTAAGTCTTAACAGTTTAACATTAACATACATAACACATCAATGCTGTTCTATATTATCGGAAATCTATCTTTATGTGCAGGTAGACCATGCGCCACACAATTTTCTTTTCTCCAGAAGTGTCCCATTATAATAAAATTATAAGTTTATTTTATGCAGGTGCTGTAAAACGCATAATCGTTTTTCCTCTGCAACATTGAAACGTGCAGTAAGGTATGAGAAAGTGAGTTAAAGTAAACTGTTTTAGTCCTGTATACGTGAACCCCAACTACATTTCAGGTTAATCCATTATCCTGGAAACACGCGCATATGCATAGAAAGTAAATAAAAAAATATATATAAATCCACTTGGCTACAGCTCAACTTTGCCTCCTTATCTTCGACAGGGAAGTTTCAAGTGAACAATATCGAGCGCTCGGTGTTTATAAAACTTTATGTTGGTCTACCACAGAGCCCGAACACAATTATTTCCACATGTAGTCAATTCTTTTAAAAAGAAAATAAAGCAGCGTAAATGAAAATGCGGTGCGTAAACATTTCAAGGCCAGAGGCAGCGTTTAAACTTGGGCGATAAACAATACTGCAGTAAATTACAGAGCGCGTTTTTTTCTTGGATGTGATGCGAGATACATAAACGCCTTTCAACTCTCCTGCACTCATAAACAGCTTACAGTCAAATGAAATGCGTGGAGCCTGCCATCTCCAGTGCCATCCCCAATTTCATCTACTAGCAAAGATCTGTTCAATTGTCCTTAAACTCTAATTCTTGACCAGACTGGTGCGGCATAGCAAAAAAAAATTTAAATCACTTTTGTAGCTATTTAGATGCATTCAGAATACATAAAAACAGAGACCAAATTAATATGAGACACGATCAAAACGATATTCCAATCGTTTTGAGGCCTATATGTATATGGTATACTTACTATATTATATGACTGTTGTATAGTATCATTATTTAAGCAAATATTGAAATAAATATCCATTGTATTTGTACGAAATCAAAACGCACTCTCAGTGCATGTGAAGAATTCACTGCAAAATATTATGCAGAACTTCGCAATAATTGGTTGCTAATTCATTAAATAAGAAAATATCATAATCATCTGTCTCTGTAAAAAGAACATTTAATGTTGTTTGATCATATTCATACATAGTTAAACCACGGAGCACAGGAAAAAAAAACGTCCCTGCGACTTCTCCAACTTAAAGTGTTTACAAAAAGGTGAAAAACCCATTTCAGCTCAGCTCTGCTCAGAATTTTTTATAAAGAGAAAAAAAATAGCAGCAGTCCATAATTTTTTGAGCAAAATGGAAACATCACATCGGTCCACTTTATTTGACTTGTCTGGGTCAGTTTTTAAGTGCCAACACGTCGATTACGACAAAAAAAAATAGAGGACAATCCATGAAACGCTGGTAGCCTGCGCATCCTTAAAGCGTAAACTGGATTCACATGGCCGAAGGGTGGGCACGTTTATTCCTCTTGACTGGGTTCAGACTGGCCTGAACAGGATGACGCGGATGACGATGATGAGGAAGATGACGACGATGAAGATGCGCTCTCGGTCTCCCGCGTTCTCTCTCTCTCCTGCTCAGAAAGCTGCTCACCGGAAGGTATGGAGTTCTTTTTTGGGCGTCCTTTCGGTTTGGTGGGGGACTCCAGTCCTCCCCCCTGTAATACCTTAAAAAAAATATATATAAAAATATTAACCTAGTTTTCATATACAGTATACACTTAGGAACTTATGATCAGGTGTAAAACTGCAAACTAGAATAAAATGCGACACTTACGATTTTTTTCCATTTCATTCTTCTGTTTTGATACCACGTTTTGACCTGCAGCTGACTCAGGCCTAAAGATTCAGCCAGATCTATTCTGTAAAAAAAGAATGTAATAACCGTGTTAATAATAATAATAATAATAATAATAATAATAATAATAATAATAATTTATATACACACACATATATATATATATATATATATATATATATATATATATATATATATATATATATATATATATATATATATATATATATATATATGTGTGTAAAACTACATAATTAATCGTGGATCGCATAGTTTGTAAGCGACAAAAAGTGCAGTTATATGTGCAAAACCAATGTCGAACATTAACTTGCAAACGTGAAAACATAATACTATTTTTTTTTTATAAATCTTTTTGGAAACTGTATAATCTCTCATTACCTGTCCGGGGTCGAGAGGTATTTCTGTTTCTCGAATCTTTTCTCCAGGCCCATAAGTTGAAGCTCTGTGAACACAGTTCTGCTCCTTCTGCCTTTCTTAGTCTTGCTGAGCGCCTCGGCTCCGGGTTCGAGTTTCCCGCGCAGGTGCAGGTCGAGCGGGAGATGGTGCGAAGCTGAGACCACGCCGAGCCCCGGGGGCCCGGGGAGCAGAGCAGAGCCGAGCGGCGGTCCGAGGGAACAAGACAGCGGGGACACGGGGAACTTCAGCAGGCCGCTCTGCTCTGCCTTCAGCACTGAGGAAGAAAACAAACAAAGGCAGCTATCAGGACGAGGCTGTTCTTTGTTGACAAAATAGTCGAAACGTATATTATTACATATTTTTATTTTATTGAGAGGTGTCTTCGTGTTCAACGCTTCAGTCTGCACAAATTTATTACTGACAAAAAAATCGGTTCATAGTCTACCTTGTTGCTAGTTTAATTACAGGAATAAAGAAGACGTGTTCAGAGAATCATTTCAGTTCCACAAGAATTTATTTGGCAAAGAGGACTTCTGTAAGTCGCTGTGGTCCACTTTCAACACTGAACAACTCATACATTTAGTAGATTCCCCACAGATATCAACTGTGACAAAAAATGCAGGTCTTTTCAAAGAAAACTTCCTAACCTGCAGTTTTCAAGATTGTTCAGTGTAGAGTTACACATACTCTTTATCTCTAATGATATGTCTAAATAATACTGATACTCAGAACTTCAGAAGGTCCTTCTTGTCTGTCTTCTGCAAAGCATTGACAAAGCAACAGTACATCTGAAAATTAGCTGGGATAATAAAAACAATAAATAACAATAATATTATTAATAGTTATAATAATAATAATAATAATAATAATAATAATAATAATAATAATAATAACTATTATTATTATTATTATTATTATTATTATTATTATTATTATTATTATTATTATTATTATGACTTCTGTGTATTGATTATTGCTTTATAAGTGGCACCTCAGTACTGCATTGTGTGTAGTTAAAACATAGTAGTAGTAAAACATATCTATAGACATTTTATTTCCAAATTAATTATATCTTTTATTAAGTTTCACCAACAAGTTTGTGTTGTGACGATTTGTTTAACATTATGTTCATATTATCTTGCCAAATAACGGCTAATAATAATAATAAATAAATAAATAAAAAATAAATAAATAAATAAATAAATAAAAAAAAAAAAAAAAATAAAAAATAAAAAAATAAATAAATAATAAAAAAGAATAAATATTATTATTATTATTATTATTATTATTATTATTATTATTATTATTATTATTATAATTATTATTGTTGTTGTTTGTCCTGCACCTGGCATGATTTTTAGCAAAAAAAAGAAATATGTTGGCATATTCATGTAGGCATTTAGCCAAATTATATTATTACGGAACATTTCTACGGATTATTAATGGCATTAAGTGCAGAATAATTTTTTTAACTTTATTGCAGTGTTTGCAGTTTATGAACACTCTATCTAGCTGAAATATGAACACTTACCTATGTGATTTGGATATGGCCGTGCCGACAAAAGAGCGTGTACTCCGAATTTGAGTAAATCTCCGGCAGGAGGAGAGGCCTTGTGGTCCGGATGCTCGGTGAGAATCTCTTCGATCATGAAGCTTCTGTACCGGTGAGATCTGTGATCCTGCTGTGCTTCCGCAGGGTAATAATGAGCCCCGATCTCCAGAGGATGCTGCATCATTATTGCGCCTTTCTGGACGCGACACACTTCTTCCGTGCTTCGAGTCCGTGAATTTCGATAGTGCGTAAAAATTCGCATCGAGGTTCTGCGTAAAAATTCACATGTCTGCCCGAAGCGCACGGGGAGAAACATCCATCGCGCTCTTCCGGTTAACTGGAGTCATCCTGGACACTGCTAATGGAGGGTTTAACGCGCAAAACAATGATATCCGATCTCGGTGCTAATAACCGCAATGATTTCACCCCTTTCTTCTGTGGAGATCTAAAACCTGATCGAGTCCTCACGTCTGAAATAGGAAGTTTGATCCTCTCACCATGGGATTGAGTAGTGTGTTAACCTTGGTAACGAAAGTTTTGAGCTCAGAACACACGCTTAAGGAGGTCTTGTCACACAAGGCCCCTCCTCCTCGAAAGCAGGATGACACCCTCGTCCACAGAAGAGGGGGATCCGTGCTTGCAAAAGATTACCTTTTCAGTAGCACTGAATCAACAACACGGGTTGACGTTTCTATTTTAAACAGAATAAATGCGCGATAAAGTTAGCTGTAGTTTTCCACTCCAAAGCTACACATTACTAATGCAATGCTCAGATCGCAAAACATCGTTTTTGGCACAATGTAACTCGACCATGTAAACCTTTCACTAATAATACTGCCTCAGAATAAAACAACTGAGCGCGTGACTCAGTGTCAGGGATGAGTTAAAAGCTCTCAAAGCTTGGAAGGCATGAGTGTTTGTAAATATAGTCTCAGGGTAATTGACAAAACACAAACAGATTGTTCATTCTTTATGAAGAACATTCCCAGCTCACAGCAGGACTGCACGTTTACTGTTATGTCGTTGGGACTGTAGAGCTGTACATTAAAATGACCTAATATTGTTATGAAGAGGGAACAGAATACATTCAGGACACATGCATCATGGCCTTATACCGCCGACTACAGTTTATGCATACCTTTTTCAAATTTAAAATACCAAACAACAACAATGATATAAATATTTCAACAACAACAACAACAACAACAGCTACTACTACTACTACTACTACTACTGATAATAATAATGGCAACCCTGCAAATAATACTCTAAATTATAGCACTATACTTTTCGAAAAAAAGGCTTCTTTAGAGCTACATTTTAGAGTTGATTACTTGATTGAAAAAAAAATCGATGGAAAATAATCAATCAGTTACATACATATAGATTGGATTTTTAATTTTCCCAAGAATGCTAACTAACACGTGAGGGATCTAAACTCCATACCATTTTAAAGCAGACTAAATAGCTTACTAGCTAGCTAGCTAACTAGCTAACTAACTAACTAACTAACTAACTAACTAACTAACGAACTATAAGTATTATCTTATCTCAAATACTCAGACAACATTAATAGCAACAATAATATAAATAAAACAACCAATACTACTACTACTACTACTACTAATAATAATAATACTGCAAACAAATCTTATAGCACTACACTTTTAAGGAAAAATGTTTATTGAGTGTTCTTTAGAGCTACATTTTATTGCTGCTTCATTATTTCTTAAAAAAAATCCTATTTTCAAAGGAATCATTCAGTTAAACTCCTCTACATTGTATGTTTAAGTTTCCATAGAATGCCAAAAGGACTACCACTTAAGATAGATAGATAGATAGATAGATAGATAGATAGATAGATAGATAGATAGATAGATAGATAGATAGATAGATAGATAGGTGTTAAATAATTTAGACTGCTATTAATTATCGTACGGCGACTGATAATACTTTTACAACTACTCTTACTACTATTACTTATAGTTACTCTAATAATATAAAAGTAGTAGTATGCTTGGGTCATCATAATATGTTGTATACACCTTCATATTTATTTTACTTGAAATACAGTGTGTATGTTAAATAGTTTTAATTGCATTTAAATTGCATGGTGCACTGTACACATTACGGTAAGGGATATAGTAGGAGTAATGCCTTATTTTAACCACTAGGCGACAGTATGTGAATAATGAATGCGCGCAGACTTTTAATCAAATATGAAGCATGATTGTGATTCTAAAGCTGAACTTCATGTTTATTTATAGTACTAAAAAAAATACCAACACCTAAACATCAAACAACATAATTCCACTTACACCAAGGTTGATGTTCAAGTTGTTATTAAATAAAAGGTGTTTTTGAGAGATGTCCACCAGATAACTTTGAAATCACTAACCAATCAATTATTTGAACAATGATGATCATTGTTATTATTTATATTTATAATTATTTTCATATTGATTGCATAATTGTTTTCCACTGAAGTTAAAACTACTTATTTCCACCGTGCACGACATGCGTATATTTTGATGAACATTTCAAATGGCCTGCACCTCGTATGTACAAAACAAACCAATATATACAAACATCATCTCAGATGTTTGCTCTAAATGGGACTTTTGTCCACTGGAGAGCTTATCTCATCATTTAAAATGGTTATTATTATTCGCTTTTTGCAATGTCATTTCCAACAGATGTGCATCCAAATGCACCGAGGCCTCTTCCTCTGAAGAATGAAACGAGGTCTATTTTCTATACCGAGCGCTTAGTACCTTTTCCTTTAATTCTTCAAAGCGGAAACGTCATGGGCCTTGGTTTGCTCACGTGATCACCAAAGAGCCAATTGGATCCTTTATTTCTGTCCTCCAACAACCTGTTAAAATGTAACTGTTTGAAAATTTCCAGTGAAGACATGATTGAAACACTGGACATTTGTGCCGCGGTTTAAAAAGGACACCTTCTGTTTTGTGTGTGATTGTGCGCCATGGACCAGGAGCTGATGAAAAAGCATTAAGAAAAGGAACGAGGTATGTAGTCGACAATCAGAAATACAGCCATTAGCTTTAATTGTACCAAATATTTACGTTTGCTTTCTGCCCGAGATAGCGGCTTGATGATAGCTTTGGGCGGTTTGCATTAAGTGTTTAGACCGTGCAATCGATAAGGTAGTTGTTGCAACGGTAATCTGTTGCAGTGACACATACCCTGCTATGTAAACAATGCTCATTCTGTCAGCGGTTATCCGCGAATCCACAATAATATTGCAGTCCGTGTTACGTTTCGCGTTACGGTGGGATACTGGAGGCTGCTTTCTATCATGTCACATTCACATTCACAAACTGATTGTTTGTATGTTATTTGTGATAAGACAAATATCATTAACATTCATTAGCAAAAACAAGCTTATATAATAATACGTGAAATGAAATATGGATGCAACCGTGACTAATATTTAGAGCATCATGCTGGAAGTTACCGTTACGAAATGGGTAAAGTGGGTGTGAAAAGATACACACTCAATACTGTCATTTTGTTACTGAGTGATATTTAGGGGCCTGGTGTGAAGAAGCAGCAGCATTGATCATGATCATAAATCCCTGCAATCCCATTTTAACCTATTTTCTGATATTTTATGTGAACGGTAACAGTAGCACCATGTAGTAAATAAAATATTTGATGTAAGTTGTATCGCTCCTGACTGTAGAGAAATGTAAATAATGTTAACAACCTAACAAATGTGGTTCATTTATTCAGGCATTCAAATGCATACATTTAATGAATATTGCATATAAATATATTAACTGACTACTGTGCTACAAATCTATCATGCCTAAGGTCATCAGGAAGTTGAAGAAACGTACAATCATTTTTAGATTATTATTAATTTTGGCTTTTACACAGGAGTTAAACACAGCTGTGTGACACTTTTTTTTCTGGTGAAGACTAATCTGTTACAATACAAATATAATGGTTTCTACATTGTCAAATTCAAAGAATTAAAACAAAACAAACAAACAAACAAACAAAAAATATATATGTGTATGTGGTCACCTAAATCATATACAGTACTTTAGGCAGGTAGTTTAAAGTAAGAATTCTATCAAAAATAAGTGTTAATAATTTATTATTATCAATTGACAAAATGGAAAGAAAATAAAATAAATAAAAATATTTTGTGTGACCACCCTTTGCCTGCAAAACAGATTCAGTTCTTCTTGATGCACTTGTACATAATTTTTTGAAGAAACTCAGCAGGTAGGTTGTTTCAGACATCTTGGAGATCTGTTCACAGATCTTTTGTGGCTGTAGGTTGCCTTGAGACCTTTTGTCTCTTCATGTAATCCCAGACAGACTCAGTGATGTTAAGATCAGGTTTCTTCTTCTTCTTCTTCTTTCGGCTGCTCCCGTTAGGGGTCACCACAGCGGATCATCCTTCTTCATACCCTCCCTGTCCTCTACATCTGCCCCTTTCAAAGCAACTACCTCCATGTCTTCCCTCACCACATCCATAAACTTCTCCTTGGCCTTCCTCTTTTTCTCCTGCCTGGCAGCTCCATCCTCAGCATCCTTCTACCTATATAACCCATGTCCCTCCTCTGCACATGTCCAAACCATCTTAATCTCACCTCCCTCACCTTGTCTCTAAAACATCCTACATGCGCTGTCCCTCTAATAAACTTATTTGTAATCCTGTCTATCCTCGTCACTCTAAATGAAAATCTCAACATCTTCAGCTCTGCTACCTCCAGCTCCACCTGCTGTCTTTTACTCAATTCCACTGTCTCTAAACCATACAACATCGCAGGTCTCACCACAGTCCTATAAACTTTCCCTTTCACTCTCGCAGATACTCTTCTATCACAAATCACTCCTGCCACTCTTCTCCACCCACTCCACCCTGCCTGCACCCTTTCCTCACTTCTCTAACACACACTCTATTAATTTGCACTGTTGACCCCAGGTACTTAAACTCATTTACCTTCTCCACCTCTTCTCTCTGCAACCGCACCACTCACTCATTCACACATGTACTCTGTCTTACTCTTACTGACTTTCATTCCCCTTCTCTCCAGCGTGTATCTCCATCTCTCCAGGCTCTTCTCAACCTTCTTCCTACTCTTGCCACTAATCGCAATATCATCTGCAAACATCATAGTCCAGGGAGACTCCTGTCTGACGTCGTCCGTCAACCTGTCCATCACCACTGGAAACAGGAAAGGATCAGTTCTGATCCTTGAGGCAGTCCCACCTCTACTTTGAACCAGTCTGTTATCTACTGTGCACGTCACTGCTGTCACATTGTCCTCATACATGTCCTCCACCACCCTTACATACTTCTCTGACCCACCTGACTTCTTTATACAATACCACAACTCCTCTCTCGGCACCCTGTCGTATGCTTTCTCTAAATCCACAAACACACAATGCAACTCCTTCTGACCTTCTCCATACTTCTCCATTAACATTCTCAAACCAAATATTGCATCTCTAATGCTCTTCCTTAAGATGAAACCATACTGTTGCTCACAGATGGTCATCTTTTCTCTCAGCCTGGCTTCCACTGCTCTTTCCCATAACTTCATGGTGTGATTTGACTTTTTTACCTGCTGCCGCATCTCCTTGTACTCCTGCCTACTTTTCTCATCTCTCTGCTGATCCCAATTCTGTTTTGCCACCTCTTTCTACTTATGATTTCCTGCACTTCCTCATTCCACCACAATGTCTTTTTGTCTCTTTCTTTTTCCAGATATCACACCAAGTACCTTCCTATCTTTTTTCCTTATCACTTCTGCAGTAGTTGCCCAATCATCCAGCACCTCTTCACCCCTGTCTGACCTCTTCCCTGAATCTCATACTACAGTCTTCCTCCTTCAGTTTCCACTATCTTATTCTTTTTTCACTCCTCACTTTCCTTCTCGTGTTCTTCACCTCCATTGCCACCTACAGACCACCATCTGATGTTATCTAGCTACTCTGTCCCCTGCCAACTTCCTACAGTCTCCAAAATCTTTCAGGTTGCATCCCCCTGCATAGAATATAGTCCACATGTGTGCACCTTCCTACGTGTCACCTATGATCCTTCTTCTTCTTAAAATAAGTATTCACCACTGCCATTTCCATTGTTTTTTACAAATCTATCACCATCTGCCCTTCCACATTCATCTCATTAAAGCAATACCTACCCATCACCTCCTTATTCAATTCATTCAATTCATTTTTATTTGTATAGCGCTTTTAACAATGAACATTGTCTCAAAGCAGCTTTACACAGATAATGCGGTGATTAAAAATGAATATGTTCTTTATGAGTAAGTTTGTCCCTGATGAGCAAGCCGGTGGCGACTGGCGACTGTGGCAAGGAAAAACTCCCCGAGATGGCATAAGGAAGAAACCTTGAGAGGAACCAGACTCAAGAGGGAACCCATCCTCATCTGGGTTACACCGAATGTCCATTTGTGGCGGGTATACAATGTTGCGGGGTGCAGTGATGATGATCAAAAGCGAAGTGTATTTCTGAGTCAGTGTAGGAGACTGTTGACATCAACTACAGTCCAATCCAGGCAGGCCTGGATGAAGTGGGAAGATCCACGGGGGGGAGAGGGGCAGGAACAGTGGTCACTGGAGCCTCAGGAGCATGTTTAACTTGACCGCGATAGAGAGAGAGAGAGAGAGAGAGAGAGAGAGAGAGAGAAGAGGGTGACAGGAAGAGAAGGATATGGATTATTAAGTGTACCTATTGTTGCATGAGAGTTAAAGTCACTGTGCAGTTTGGACTATCACCTCTGTTCCCTTCACCTACATGCTCATTAAAGTTTGCCCCAATCACCAATCTTTTATTCCTAGGTAAACCATAGAATTTTTCCTTCTCCTCCATCCCACAACCCTTTTGTTGAGCATAGGCACTGATGACATTTATCATCACCCCTTCAACTTCCAGCTTCACGATCATCACCCTATCAGAAACTCTCTTCTCCTCCACTACACTCTTACTGTACTCTTCCTTTAGAATTACCCCTACAACATTTCTCTTTCTATCCACACCATGATAGAACAGTTTAAACACACCTCCAATGTTCCTGGCCTTACTCCCTTTCCACTTGGTCTCCTGAACACATAACATATTTACCTTTCTTCATTCCATCATATCAGCTGCCTCTCTCCCTTTACCAGTCATAGTATCAACATTTCAAGTGTGAACCTTTACCTCCGCTCCCCTACACTTCTCCTTTCCCTGCGGTCTCTGTAGACGTTTTCCTACTCTCCTTCTCCTCCTTTGGCCAACAGTAGCCCAATTTCCACCAGTACCCTGTTGGCTAACAATACCAGTGGCATTTTAGTAAACGAATAAAATGAGCAATTAAATATATAAAAAAATAAGCAATTAAATATATATTTTAAACATTTCTTTACACCTGCCTAAAACCTTCACACAGTACTGTGTGCGCGCGTGTGTGTGTGTGTGTGTGTATGTATGTATGTGTATATATATAATATATATCTCCTCTGTTTCATGACCTCAAGTCAACATATATGATGCACCTATAACAAAATTATAAGCTTTTATATGCTTTTATATGCAGTCATGCCAGAGTACTGTTGAATTTTCAAATCAGATTTGTCAGAAAATCTTGTTTCTTTAATAACATATTGCAATAGCCCGACAGTAAATCATAGTATTATATTAACATAATTTAATTGTATTCTAATACCATTTCATTGTATAATTTCTACAGTATAATTCACAGAAATGCTGCAGGATTTGCTACAACATTAAATGTAACTAAGTTAAATTTGTAAATAGCTGTGGTATGTAAGCAATATTGCACAAACAAGGCTCTACTGTATATTACTGGGATGTACAATTTTACAGTTTTTAAACAATTCAATTTTTTTTTTTTAAAGTGACATTTTCCAATTCCCTACAGTGGTGCTTCTAGTAAAATTTGTTTATTCATTCTGTTTATTTTAAGATAATAGCTTTTCATATTTTAAATCAAAGGTTTTATTTTTGAAAAGTATTGTTTGCCAGATTAGCACAGATGAGCAGAGTAATTTTAAAAGTGAAATGTCCAATTGATATTATAAGAAATGTAGTGGAACGGAACTATATAAGACGAATAAATGCTTTGCTTCATGCAATTATAGGCAAATAATTATCTTTGTTGTGGTAAAAGTAAATTAGAAATTTATGCCAGACTGCACTTTTCTACAACAGCATAGTTCATCCTGTTTTATTCCTTACATACATCATACCACAATTTCATGCCTTTTAATTTATTAATTTATAATTTTGTTTATTTTAATTTAGTTTTCATTGCTTTATTTAAGTCCATCAAAAATATAGTTTTTATGTGCACCTGTTTTTAAAAAAACCTGGTGTGTTAGGAAAATATTTAAACCCAAGAACACTGTTTTAGTTATATTCAGTCTTAATAACCATATAGCTTGTTTTGGCATAACCTGATTGCACTGTATTTTTCTTGTAACCCCCATTACCCTTGACAATGAAATCAAGCAATCAAGTACAGCAAAAATACTGACAGTCAAATTAATTTGCATGGATATTTAATGCATATCAAATATTTCACTTTCCTGACGCACAGTTTTACCCACTGACATAAATCAAAATGTAATAATGTTCACAAACCAGCCTATGTAATTTAAGCCTAGTGTCATTCTTCTGGGTGGTTAACTTCTGCAGTTATACACATGATTTTGGAGTGGAAAGCGATGTAATCTCAAGTAAAAAATCAGGGCTAACAAAACACATTTTACATGAATGTGCATGTTATTGGATCACAGCTTTAACCGAGAACACGGTGCCATTATTACTGCAGTGTTTTAGTCTTCCAGTTGCTATGACGTTACCAGGGAGCACAACTCTGCCATTTAAACCACAAGTAAACAAACAGAATGAATACAAAAATGACTGGATTTGGTTCAGCACTAATACCTAACAACAAAAAAGCTTTACTGACATGTCAGTGTTTTGCAACATTTCACTGAGGGTGTATCAGAGCAAAATGAATGGCGGGATGTACTTTGCCTTGGCAGTAGATTTGTGTATCTAATTAGGATTTCCACGGGCAAAAAAAGCTCGGCTGAATTATTAGATTGATTTGATCAAAAGGATTTGCTAGTAGGAGTTGCTGACAGTAGTGCTAGTGGTAATCACAGGATCAAAATAATGTGCTTTTGAAATGTTTGGAGTTGTTTCTAAAGTCCAGCTGCAAATTCACAGGGAACTGGATGTTGTACAAAATGTAGGGCTAATAATAACTTAATTACAAATGCTTTCTTTAACAACAAAAAAGTGATGTTTACTGTAAGAAGTCTTGGGAAAAGTGCTCAATACCTACCACCTTGCGTCACATTCAGGTCGCTTTGTTGTAATTGTTTTTTTTTTTTTAAGCTAGATTAATATATTAATTCTGTATGGTGTAACAGTATATTGAATCACGTCATATTTTCAGTGTACCAAATAATACATTCAATAGCAGTGGCGGGTGGTCAGGGTCTAGCAAAGCCTTCTCTACTGGCCTAAACACTATCAGAAGCAATGACCTACATTTACAACCTAAATTCTAATATTTGTTCCATGAAATTGTATTCATTTATTCACAACAGGCTATTATCTTCCTTTCGTGGTGTTTCTCTTGACTGCACTGCTTCCTGTAAGTGTATGTGAATGTTAGATCTTTTGTCCAATAAGATTTCAGCCTCTATGTGCTGCCATGTCAATCTAATCTGCCCAGGGCCTTCAAAGTCTGTTCTGCTGGCCTTTTTCTTTTTCTTTTAACCATAGTCTCATTAAGAAAAAGCTCTATTTCTTTAACCAATCGGATTTCATATTTGCCTCACAGGGCCAGCTCAGGTTGGTCAGAGGGAAACTGTTACAGTAAAGTGTGACTGGCAAAACACGTCTGTAGCGTGCTGAACACATGAATACATTGGAGTTAGGCTTTTTTATGCCTACTGAGGAAGAGAAATTATTATTATTATTATTATTTTTATTATGAGTACTTTCCTAAATGGGACAGGACTAATTTGGGTCTGTGGAAGACAGAATCTTTGCTATTTTGGTATGGGATTAAATACTTATTTCAATCGATCAAATACAAATTAATTTATAACCTTTCTTTAATATTTTTTTTGTATTTTTATATTCTGTCTCTCTGTTAAAATAAACTTACCATAAATATTCTAGACTGTTAATTTCTTGGTAAAGGGTAAAGTCACAAAAGCAGCAGGGGATCAAATTATTATTTCCCCCACTCTGCTCTGGCACATGATCTGAAAAATGTCAGTTTCAGTTAGTGCTCTGTTAGATATACGTAGTAAAGATTTTTCAGTAAAAGTAGGTGATTGAAATGCTACAAACTAAATATATATGAAATAAAAATCTATTTATATATTTTTAAATAATACAGCTGAACGGTTAATAAGAAAAAAATAGATTAATAGTGTCTAAATAATTGTTCATTTTTGCCCTAAATACCATATACTGTATATTGTGTACAGTGTAAATGTATTGAAATATTGCTATATAAAATATTTGTTAAATCAGATACCTAATGTAGGATAGATGTTATTTGTCTATTAGCCTTTTATGATATTTTTTTAAAACGCATATAGTGTCACTACAATAAAGAATCTGCAAAACGCAATGCTGGTTTGTTCGGAGTGAGAATCAGAAAAGGGAAGAAGCATGGTTGGTGCACACTGTTCCTGTGGGTTGTTGGGATTAGTTTAGAAACTGCTTTGAAAAATCACTTCAAAGTTCAGATAAAAGTGAGCACCCCTCTTTGAATTAGTGCAGCGTTGTTGTGCGGCAACACAACCAAAGCATAAGCTGACAAAATTGACTTATAAAGTCTAATGTGTCTGATCTAGCTGTTTCTGAGTTAATATTGGTATTCAAATCAAATTAAATTTTATTTGTCACATTCACACATACATACAGAGAACGACATGCAGTGAAATGCTTTGTACGACTGTCCAACATTTAAGCATAAAAAATTAATATAATTTAAGAATAAAAAAATTAAGTAGATAAATAAAAAGTAGAAACTATAGAAAATATATGTATATACATTAATTTGTACTTCCAATATCTGCCATAATAATTTAAGTGATTTAGTGATTGTCCTTAAAGTGTCCATTTGCAGTATGGTGTGGTATAAAGTAGCACTGTGCTGTTCAAGTCCAGAGTTGAAGTGACAGTTAAGAGTTAAGGTGTCATAATAGTGCAAAAAAAGTTGTGCAGAAATGAATGACTGTGGAGAGAGAGGTCCAGTACTAGATCCTGGGTGTTTCCTGGTTTAAACTCCGAATGGCCTGTGGGGAAAAAGCTTCTCCTCATTCTCCCTGTGTTCGCTTTCAAAGAGCGAAAGCACTTTCCTGAATGCAACAAAGAAAATAGTCCATTGTTGGGATTGCTTCACAATTTTCCTGGCCCTGGTCCGGCACCGTGTGCTGTAGATGTCCTGCAGGTCAGGGAGCTCAGTGCAGATGGTACGTTTAGCTGACCGCAACACCCGCTGGATGGCTCGTCTGTCCTGCATGATGCTGTTCCCAAACAAGGAAGTGATGCTACTCTTCAGGACGCTCTCAATGGTGCAAGTGTTAAAGGTCCTTAGCACCTGAGAGGGTAGTTTAAGGTCCCTTAAGCGTCTCAGATGGTACAGATGCTGCAGGGCCTTCTTCACCAGGGTGTTGATGTGACAAGACCAAGGCAGGTCCTGTGTGATGTGAAAACCTAGGTACCAGAAACTGTCCACTCTCTTCACTGGGGTCCCGTTGATGTTTAGCGGTGGGTATGACCGCTCCTGCTTCATGCTGAAGTCCACTATCAACTCCTTAGTCTTGCTGACATTCAGACATTCTTTTCATAGTGTTTGGCTGCACTGCTTCCACTACATGTATGTGGATGTAAATTTTTTGTCCAATAAGATTTCAGCCTCTATGTGCCACCATGCCAATCTAATCTGCCCAGGGCCTTCAAAGTCATTACTGCTGGCCTTTTTACCTTTTGTCTCTATTATCAATGGGTTTGTTTCTTTAACCAATCAGATTTCAGATTCAGCTAGCTGGCCCAGAGTAGCGTCAGCATTTTTCTGTCCTCTGATAGGTTGGTCAGAGTAAAACTGTTACAGCCAAGTTTGAATGGCAAAAACGATGCACTGCTTTAGTAAAAACGATAAAGTTTTAGTAAAGTTTTAGTAAAAACTGGTACTGTGTACCACTGTGTATAGTAGAAATGACAATAAAAGCCTCTTGACTTGACATCTGTAGCGATCTGCACACAGTAATACATCTGAGTTAGACTTTTTAAGCCTACAGAGGAAGAGAAATTGATTTGGTCTCGGACATTCTTAAAAAGACATTTTCAAGAAAAGCTAGACATTGTGAGAAGAGGTCGGCCAACCCCGAAGCTAGCTAGCTTGTCTCAAAATGGTTTGTTCACCACTTCCAGACCAGTGAATACGAGCGGTACCACTGGCTTACAGCCTCTGAGAAGCGGTGCAAATTATGAGTCTGCATCTCTGGTGAGTAGGTTGTATTTTATTTACATTTTAATGTTTTTGTCATGTTATTAGACAAATATTGATTCTGAACTGCTCCAGATGATGTTGGTGGCACAATTGTGGTTGTAGTGTAGAGGTTTGGAGCTTGCTTTAGTAAAATGGGATTCACCCTCCATATGTGAAATTCCTCTCTCTCTCTCTCTCTCTCTCTCTCTCTCTCTCTCTCTCTCTCTCTCTCTCTCTCTCTCTCTCTCTGTGTAATGCCACGCGCTGTTATATTGCGTTTTTGCATAGTATTGATGGTTTCTATAATTGTGATTTGTGAATTGTGATTGTGGTGGTATTAAGAAGTGGATTAAGTCGGGTAAGTCCCAGGTACCAAACGCATGGCCCACCACTTACATTTAGCTCTCATTTGCTGCTCCAGTCTTCTGGGAAGACGTTTCACTACATTTTGGAGTTAAGTTGTTAAGTTAGATCATCATCATTCCTATGTGTCATTTAGCCACAAGGTCATTATTAAAGTCAGGTAGGGTGAGGAGGCCTGGGGTGCAGTCAGCATTTCAATACATTCAAATGTGTTCAATAGGTTTGAGGTCCGAGCTCTATAGCAGGCCCTCAAGAGCTTCACCAACCCATGTAAACCATATCTTCATGGAGCTGGCTTTGTGCACAGGTGCACTGTTGTGCTGAAACAGGTTTTTGTTTGCGAATTGAATTGAAGGGAAAATTCAATGTGATTACATGCAAAGACTTCCTCTAGAATTGTGTGCTGAAAGTTTGTGGAAGAACCACATATGGCTGGAAAAGTCAAGTGTCCCAGTTGTCCATATAGTTACTTAAGTGGCCTGCAAAGCGCCCAGACCTCAATGTCTTTTTCTCTTTTTCTCTCTCTCTTGCGCACGCACAATCACACACTCACACACACAAAAAATATTTTGTTACTTTATACAGTTTATTTAAATCCATTTGCTGATTTATGCATAATCACAATACTCTTCTATTTTTAAAATGTGTATTTGTTTGTTTTTTTAATGGTAAAGTGAATATCTACATCAGGAACAGGACCTGTTTAAAAGGCAATAAAGGGGTACCTCTTGAACTGTGCAGAACATTGAAATTAGTCCCATATAAAGAGGCAGAAATGCCAACACAGCATAGCCTACATCAGAGGTAGAGAAACAGGCAGGCAGCATAAATAAAGGATAATTTATAAACAGGTGGATTCGGAATTGGGATGAACACAAAGGGGCAGAGACAGGATAATTTAAAATAAACAAATATAACTATAATAAAATAATAAAAAAGAATAATCCATAATCAGAAATTGGAGAAATGGACAACTGATTAAAGTAGGTTAAAGTTAAGAGCAAGAAATGGGGGAAATGAAATGTGGGAATACAGGGCCCAGTAATGCACATTGACATGAACCAAAACTGTGCAAAGAGACTCCGAAACAGAGGGTATAATTTGAGAAAGTGATTAGGGATTTAAACAGGAAACAGGTGGAAACAATTGGCAGAGGGAGGACAAGGAAGTAAAAGAAGTAAATGTCACAATAAGAGCATGATCTTTTGAGGAGGGGGGGTGGGGGCTTCAGACATGCTTCTTTAATAATTTTGTTAAGATACATAATTAAAATTAATTATCACTGTTTTATCCCATCCTCTCTACAAATACAAACAAACAAATGTTATTTTATGTATGTATTAACTTTATTTATGAGAGAATAATTTTTGCATTGTGTTTTGATATTTATTTTAGATATCTCCCTCTGGGACCGTAAGGGACGGTGCTGTGAGGATTGGGCAGCAGTCGAAGGCGGGGGCCTGCTTAGACTGCTGCCCCCACGACCCGAATTACGGATAAGCGGGGGAAATGAATGAATTAATGAATATCTCCCTCTTGAACTTGGCTAATATCGACCAAAAACTGAATAATGTTTCCCTTGGAATGCTGAAAATTGCAGCGTGTCCTGTGGTGCTATTTCAATCACGTCACTGTTTTAGGAACCAAAGAAGTGTACATTACAATGTAAATGAGGCTTGAATTGCTCCATTGCTTCCTCTGCTCACTTTACACCATGAATTAAACACAGCATATCACATGATTGTCCTAATATTTCTTGAACCTAAAATAAACTGAACCTAAGCAGGCTGCTCAAAATTATTTATGTTACCTGAAGAAAGAGTAGCATACACTTTGCTTAATTTCTTGAGTAATGTAAAATAAAAAATAAAAACTGCTGCTTGATAACAGAGCAGGTTTCAAGCAAGTAACAGAGCAAGTCAGTGTACTGGTGGTTACATTGGAATTTTGAAATTGAGCTTTTATGGAAAAATGTGGATATGTGGATTTCTGGGAGTTCTGCATATCGGAGAAATGCAGGAGGATCTTTTTTAGCACATTAAAAGCACACCACTTGCAAGGTGAAAACAATGGTTCTTAAAGAAACTGAGGAAGAGGACATACCACATGTAAAAGAAGTAAAACTTGTACGTCGCACTGGATAAGGGCTGTATGATACAGCTGAGAACACCTGAGAAAGTCCATGTTAATATTTGGTAAAGGAGTCTTTGTTTGCAATTACAGAGGTCAAACGTTTCCTGTAGTTTTTCACCAGGTTTGCACACACTGCAGGAGGGATTTTGGCCCACTCCTCCACACAGATCTTCTCTAGATCAGTCAGGTTTCTGGTCTGTCGCTGAGAAACACAGAGTTTGAGCTCCCTCCAAAGATTCTCTATTGGGTTTAGGTCTGGAGACTGGCTAGGCCACGCCAGAACCTTGATATACTTCTTACAGAGCCACTCCTTGGTTATCCTGGCTGTGTGCTTCGGGTCATTGTCATGTTGGAAGACCCAGCCTCGACCCATCTTCAATGCTCTAACTGAGGGAAGGAGGTTGTTCCTCAAAATCTCGCAATACATGGCCCCTGTCATCCTCTCCTTAATACAGTGCAGTCGCCCTGTCCCATGTGCAGAAAAACACCCCCGAAGCATGATGCTACCACCCCCATGCTTCACAGTAGGGATGGTGTTCTTGGGATGGTATTCATCATTCTTCTTCCTCCAAACACGTTTAGTGGAATTATGACCCAAAAGTTCTATTTTGGTCTCATCTGACCACATGACTTTCTCCCATGACTCCTCTGGATCATCCAAATGGTCATTGGCAAACTTAAGACATGCCTGGACATGTGCTGGTTTAAGCAGGGGAACCTTCCGTGCCATGCATGATTTCAAACCATGACGTCTTAGTGTATTACCAACAGTAACCTTGGAAACGGTGGTCCCAGCTCTTTTCAGGTCATTGACCAACTCCTCCTGTGTAGTTCTGGGCTGATTTCTCACCTTCCTTAGGATCATTGAGACCCCACGAGGTGAGATCTTGCATGGAGCCCCAGTCCGAGGGAGATTGACAGTCATGTTTAGCTTCTTCCATTTTCTAATGACTGCTCCAACAGTGGACCATTTTTCACCAAGCTGCTTGGCAATTTCCCCGTAGCCCTTTCCAGCCTTGTGGAGGTGTACAATTTTGTCTCTAGTGTCTTTGGACAGCTCTTTGGTCTTGGCCATGTTAGTAGTTGGATTCTTACTGATTGTATGGGGTGGACAGGTGTCTTTATGCAGCTAACAACCTCAAACAGGTGCATCTAATTTAGGATAATAAATGTAGTGGAGGTGGACATTTTAAAGGCAGACTAACAGGTCTTTGAGGGTCAGAATTCTAGCTGATAGACAGGTGTTTAAATACTTATTTGCAGCTGTATCATACAAATAAATAGTTAAAAAATCATATATTGTGATTTCTGGATTTTTTTTTTTTTAGATTATGTCTCTCACAGTGGACATGCACCTACGATGACAATTTCAGACCCCTCCATGATTTCTAAGTGGGAGAACTTACAAAATAGCAGCGTGTTCAAATACTTATTTTCCTCACTGTGTATATGTGTGTATGTGTGTATGTGTGTATATATATATATATATATATATATATATATATATATATATATATATATATATATATATATATATATATATATATATATATATATACATATAATTTCATAAGTAAAAAAAAAAAGGAAATAATATTATTATGTTGACTTGTGTGCATTGCAATACATACATAAGGACAGGGTGGAAGGCAAAGCGGCACATTGATTACAGATGCAATGCTTATGATGTTCAACAGAGATTGGTTTAATAGCAGACATGTTTTATCTTAGCCTTCCCAACTCTTGCCACTTTGAAAAAAAAATTCAGACAGTGGTCATGCCTGATATGTCTCCTAATGGCATTTCAATAATTTTAAAGCCTCAGATGTGTGAAAGGTACACAGGAGAGTAATAATATTTAGCTGTTGCATCAGCCCATGTTTTCATTGTCACATGTAAAATTAACCTCATCATTAGGGATTTCTTTCTTACTCTTTTTACCTTTGGTATTGCGGATATAATCATTAGGATCTACAGCTTTTACAAAGCTGATTTGAATGTGAGAACAGTATGTTAGTTACCAAATATACAATAGTAAAATATATTTTTGGGATGGCTAATTGACTAAGTTCCTCTTCAACTAGCTACTCATGCTTTAGACCTTGTCTTGCAAATGCCATGCCTTTGCTTTAGTGTACTGTGGGCTTACATTACCAAACAACAAAGTGTAATTTTAGACTCATTATTATGTTATGGTGTAAAATGAATCTCCTCCCAACCTTATGGAAAGGTGTGGCTTCCAGCCCCATGGGCCTTTTGGAGCCAGCATGTGATATGACAGCCTGCTTAACACCCTTCTCTTGTAAAGGCTGCATCACCTCGGGCAACTGTATGATTATATGCTCGCTAAGTTGTTTGCCCTATGTGTAGTCCTGCCTTTTATCCTCAGTCTTTTGATGCCACATTTGCCTCCACATTCTTACAGGCTCTGCCATGGCAGCAGGTGTCAGTCTGCTGAGTGACATGGCCTACTCAAGCAGCAGCAGTGCAGGAAACAGTGCAGCGCACACCACTGACATGGAACCAGGTAGGTCACCGCACACACACACACACACACACACACACACACACACACATACATATATATATATATATATATATATATATATTTCTGGAATTAGTGTTAGTTTGTAGGCTAACCTGTGTACTGTGTAAAGTTTGTCTCTTAAAAAACATTTGTCCTGTTTATCACAATGTAAACGGATATTAACTCTAAAAATAGAATAATATCAATGTTTGTTTAAAACATTAATCTGTTTTTAATTCAGACATTTTCCCCTTCATGTTGATCTGAAGACAATAAGATGTTGCAACACTGCTTTTTATTCAACCCACTCAGTTCTTACTACCAGTAGTAAAAACTCTTATGTTTAGCATCTATTGTGAAAATGGATTGCTGTGGTTTTGTTATACAAACAGTAAAATTCAAGTAACCACTATTGTGTGTCCGGGTACTGCGGACACATGTCAAGGCATTGTTTTTGCATTCAATGTTTGTCAAAAAGATTTGCTGCTAATGCATTCAGCCTAAAATAATTAGTTATTATAACATTAACAAACTAAAATTGGAAAAGCTTGGCCTGAGTCTGTTCCCATTAAGGGGTGTACACACCAAATGTTTTTCTTAGTATGCATTTTTTGGATAGTCAGTAAGAAATAGACTAGTGGTTTTCGAAAAGATCTCATGTTGAGTATTTTAGTGTAGTTTTTGCACATCAGTAATTTGATTAGTTTATTATATGGTATGACCAGCATAAGTTTAAAGCATGTTTGCTGTTTGATGGACAAGGCGGATAATTTTTTCTCTCAAAAAACATCTTACATGTAGTTCAAATGCTTGCTTTAATATTCCACACTTTAAAAGTGGAATACATTAGAAGCAGAGACTCATTTCTGCATCAGTGCACCTCTGCATTATGCAGTCCTTGCAGAAAATGAGTCATCCGTCTTTCCAACACATCAAGCAATCTGCTTTCTACCTGAGATGTGCTCATGGTGAAACCTCTGCTCCATCTCCTACCGACTTGGACACTGATCACCATGGAGACTGCCTTAAGTGCAACCGCGGTAGTTGCGTTGCTTCTTTTGCGCTTATTTCACCCTCCTGATTCTGAGGAGGAACATGCAGAAAGTCCAAAAGAAGAGGCAGAGGTGTAGCCCAGCTGTTCTCTTGTTGTCCTCTCAGAAGGTTGTGTTAGCAGTCAGCATGGCTGAGGAGCAGGCAGCACTGAATGGATGCGAATGTAATTATGTTTTCCAAAATTAGTATTTCTTTGATACCTTCTCTGTAGAACTTCTAGAAGACAATTTTCTGTCATCCACCGGCAATGGGGCATTTGCATCTGTTCTATGGTTTGATTGTTCACCATCATTAGTCTGGGTTAATGTGCTGAAAATAACAACAGAGAGTCTTTTGATCTTTTCATGTACTATTTAAAGGTTTTAACATTGCTGGTACATTGAGATGTAGATGACACACATAGAACATATTATGGATGTAAAAAGACTCTCATTTCAGATTTCAGAACCAGTGTCAGGGTCCCCACAGCAAAGTACACCAAGGTGGGTGAGACACTGAGGCATGTAATCCCAGGCCACATGCAGTGCTCCATGGCATGTGGAGGACGAGCTTGCAAGTATGAAAATCCATCTCGCTGGAGTGATAAAGAACAGGTCATCAAAGGACTTTACTCCTCTTGGTAAGCCATTTTTAATTTATTTTGGATCGCAAAGCAATCATGAGTTTCATACAGGGCTGAACTAGCTGATAGAGCAGGAGAAGCATTGACAATCTTATCTTAAGAGTCTGCTTACAATGCCATGAGAAAATTGTGTTCTGGAATGATTTGAAAATCTGTATTTCTACTAATTTTCTCTACTCTGATTACACAGGATTACAGACAATTTATTAGCCATGGCAAGGCCTTCCACTGAGATTATTGAAAAATACAACATCATCAACCAGTTCTTGGGGTAGGATTTGCTCTGCTTGCTAATTCTAATAAGTAGGTAACACCAAGGAGACGTTGTGTTTACACTTGGTTCTTCCTAGATGCGGATTAAAGACCATAATTAACCTGCAGCACCCAGGAGAGCATGCCAGCTGTGGCTATCCCCTAGAGCCAGAGAGTGGATTCACCTACCGCCCAGAGGTCTTCATGGAGGCAGGGAGTGAGTCACACACAAAACTTAATCAGGCTAATAGATTCAGGTTTATGTTCCTTGATCGAGTTTATCTAACAAAAGGACTAATTGTTTTTGGCTTATAAAACATAAATGGTTTTAGTCCAGGGATTTAGCTGCTGGAAGGAGCCTATTTCTAATGTGTTTTGTATTTTGTAATAATGTGTGTATAATAACATTTGATTCCATGTTTGTTCTGAACCTAAAGAGATAAGTGGAGGATTGGCATCTCCTAACAAGCTCTCCTGAGATAGTTTCATTGCTTAAAGCCAACCACTTCTAGGAAAGCACATTAGGGAAAAGGTTCTACAGGCCTCAGCTTGTCATTAAATGCTCAAAGTACCACCCAAACTTTTCAAATGGGTTTTTCTCACATTAATGTAGAAACATAGTATTGCTTTGTTTGTTTACATGATTTTCATTTAATATATTACCATAATTATTAATGAATTTATCACACAGTATTGTTGTAGTCAAGAACAGAATAGACGTTTTGTCTGACTGTTGAAATGTATTAACTTTTTAACAAAAATTTACCTTTAAGTCTATTTCTACAACTTTGGATGGAAAGACTATGGGGTAGCCTCCCTTACAACAATTTTAGACATGGTGAAGGTCATGTCTTTTGCTGTGCAAGAGGGGAAGATGGCCATTCACTGTCATGCTGGTCTTGGAAGAACAGGTTAGAATTCAACTGTGCTTGCATGCAGTAATATAATGCATTTCATATATTATCTATCTATCTATCTATCTATCTATCTATCTATCTATCTATCTATCTATCTATCTATCTATCTATCTATCTATCTATCTATCTATCTATCTATCTATCTATCTATCTATCTATCCATTTCATATATTAATATATTATTTTATGCAAAAGACATGTGCATTTGTACTACATTTGCTGATTAGTCATAATCACAGATGCGATTATAACACACATTTAAATACTAAATATTAACATTCCCGTAAAACAGCAGCAACGCATGGCTTTTTTTGCTGACATGAAATCCAGTTGATATCTTTGGTTGGTAAAAACAGATCTGTATTTCTGCTGTCCGTTTTTGACTCAACCATGAATTATTATTTATTATTATTATAATTTATTAATAATATAATAATAATATTATTATATTATTTGAAATGCCAGTTTTTATTAGAACTATGCAATTTAATTAATTTTGCTCTTGAACACAGAATCTGATATTGAAAAAGTAAACCTCTGATCAGCTGATCTTTTGTTTAAAGCTTTCAATAAGAAAACTTTGTCTAGAGATGCCCTTGTCCACACCACAGAAATATCTGTATTGATGCAACAGGTTTTTAACACAACAAATTACACTTATTTCATGGATCTATCTATGCCTAATTTATGCCAAGTATGCAAACACACTCATGTCTAACAAACTTTGGTTTTTCATTTATCATAATATTTAGCTTGAATTTACATTCCATGAGTCAGCCAAGATTCACCCCTGTGCAAACTAAGCCATTTTGCTTCATTTTAAGAATATCTATTACTAATGATCACCACCTATTACTAATGATCACTACCTGTACTAGTACTAATCCCAACCTTTTGGGATTAACCCATAGAAAAACAGTGACTCCTGCTGGCAGGCAAACAAATATAATATGCATATCATTAAAAAAGTGATTACACTCATACTTCTTGAACGTCAATCAAAACATTGACACACTTGGCTTTATTTAAGTTGCTTGCTGTCATTAATGCAGACCATTAACTCCTTGTGTCTTATGCTTAATAAAAGCTCCTAAGTGTGATGAGTGATTGCATCATGTTGTATATTCCCATTTAATACAATTAAATTAGGTTTAATTTTTTCATTAGATTTTTTAAAGGCAGCTGAAGAAACTAAATTTGTGCATTTTTAGGTATATGAGGTGTTCACAAGTACTTGAATAGTTATTAAAGAACAATTTTTCTGTATTTAGTGAACTGCTATAGTAATGTTTTACTGTTTATACAAATCCTATTCATCATACAAACTAATTGTCTGTCTGCTGGTAATTTATGTTTCTAGGTGTTCTTTTGGCCTGCTATTTAGTTTTCACATCTCGAATGAGTGCAGACCAGGCCATCTTGTTTGTGCGGGCAAAGCGTCCAAGCTCAATACAGACACGCGGCCAGTTACTGTGTGTACGAGAGTTTGCACGCTTTGTAGCCCCGCTGCACTGCGTGTTCTCGAGTGTTGAACCAAGAGCACATGCCGTCACACTGTCTCAGTACCTGGCACGTCAGCGACACCTGCTGCATGGCTACGATGCTCGACACATGAAGCACGTGCCAAAGATAGTCTACCTGGTCTGCAGGCTCCTGCTAGATATTGCTGAGAACAGACACATGGCAGAAGAAAGTTACCTGCCTCAGATCCCTGACCTGTCTGCTGAGGTAGAGAAGACCATATCGCAGCAGGCCTTGCAGCAGCTAGGAAAAGAGATGAGGGGGAAGGGCATCCTTTTGAACATGCCACACTCCTTGCAATCCTCCACTCCCCCTCCTGAACAATTTGACAATGTAAACGATGTTAATAACAAAGCTCAGATTTTGCGCAGCCTTAGCGACACTGCTCTACACACTCTGGACTCCAGGTCCAAGGAATTTGGATGGCACCCAGGTCTGTCAAACCTCTTGAGTGAGCACTGTGTATCTCCGAGCAAGTTAGGAAAATCTTCAGATGATCAGGTCTGCAGACCACTGTTGACTCCTGAAAACTGTATCCCTTCCAAACCTGACTCTCTAGTCGCTTCCTCAGCCTCCCTTGATGAACCCAAGAAAGAGGTAGAACACTTACCTTCATCACCAGTTTGCAGGAAGCGGATACCATTGAGAGAGACAAAGCGCAGCAGGTCTTTTGGATTTTCAAGGAGCAGTGCAGCCATAATTCCCAGGCTGTTGAAAGAAGAAACATTAATCAAGGATAATATAAATCCTACGATATGTCATGGCATTTGTACAGGAAGCAGCAATGTTTCTTTCCTCTTGCTCCAAACTGAGATTTCTCCAGAGGTTCGCCATGAGCTGGTGGCTAGGGCACTCATGATGGATGTAGAAGAAGAGAATCTAAGGAATGCCATTTCAATGTGGCAGGTAAAGAAATGTCATTGGGTTGGATTTTATTTCATTGAACATTCTAGAGGTTTTTTGTTAAATTTGTTAAGTTGAGAATTCCTTATTTAAAACTGGAATATATAAATATGCTACCCATTTGAGTATAGCTCATTTCAGCAAAGTTGCATTGTTTGATCCTATCTCCACAATGCCTGAATATGTTGCCATTCTAATGTTAAAAATGAGGTTAATTGTTAATTATTGCACATTATTGTGGCACATTTACAGAGCATGTCACATCAATCACATAATTCACATCACAAGATCTGAGGCTTAGCAATTTCTAACACAAATGTACCCACATGTACATCTGCAACATCTGTTAATTTTCCTCTGGAATATAGATCTGTCTATCTATTTACAGCTGTACAAATTCTGACCCCTTTCTATATAAAATACATTTAAGAACTATGCTAAAATGTGGTCATTTAATGCAGGATCAGACTGAATGGTAATAAAATTCACTGATGTGGCATCCTTTGCCTGTGAGGTGATGTGACATGCAAGGTCATTTACGATTGCAATTACTTTTGATTTGCATTGACATTTTGGTAAGCTTTTTTCTCTTTTTTTTTTTAGTTTGCAGGTCTTATATGTGTGACATTTGACATAAATTCAAACATATCTGCATATTTTAGTTGGATATCAGTTTGTTATTTGTTAACAGTGTTTGCACCTCTGGTCATAAATGTCATTTTGGTAATTAATGTCATTTTTGCTTAAAATCACTACTCAGAATTTTTACTCAGACCCTTTTTGTTTTTTTTTAGACAGAGTTAAATTGCAAAGAAGGGGCGTGGGAGAGGCTTTGCATAGAGTGCAATCCACTGCTCCTGTCTGCTCTCATGTGGTCGTGGTTGGAGCAGCTGAAGGAGCCAGTCATCACTAAAGAGGGTGTGGAGGCACTTATTCAGAACAGCCACAGTCCTTTGCAAGCCCTCAGCATCATGGACAAGGTAAAAGATGAATAAACACTTAAAAGGACTAAATAAACAGTAGCCTTATAAATAGGATTCAGAATTAGTTGGCAAAAAGAGACATTTTCTGACAACGTAAATGTCTACAACTGAGAGCTTACAATTCAGTGTATGAGTCCTACAGCTTTTGAAGGTGATTTGTTGAATATGCTGAATAAGATCTTTCACAGGTGCATTGTAGCATTTGGTGTATTTTTATTTTTATATATATATTTTTTTCTCTTCTCTCTATATGCTTTTATGAAAATGCAGTTTTTGGTTGTGTGTTTAGTGTAATGTTATTAATTAGAGTCAATTTATTTATCATATTAATATACAATAAATTAATTTTACATTTACATTATAATGTATGATGTTATTTTCTTCTAGTTTAAGACATTATTGATTATATGTATACATAATAAAATATTTGCTTTATTCTAGGTTGTTGTTAATCTGAATAGTGTGAAAAGTCAGGCTGCAGCTATTGATTATTTTATTAATTAAGTATTCTACGATTATTCCATTGATTAATCGATTAATCAGATCAGAAGTCTTTTTTTCTTTAATAAAGAGCAATACTAAATATACAATAGAAAATAAGATAGGTCTCTTAAAATGAACAAGTAATTTGTTTCCTTTTTAGAAACATTTGCATTTTTATTGCAGAAATTGCATACAAAATTATCTGTGAAAACTAAACCCATTTAGTGCATTTAATTAGCATGTCATCAAAATGCTTTGGAAACTTTATTTTCTTTGGCCTGAATCTTCTCCTAGCCCCTTGTTGTTTTCTCCTTGTTCCTCAATCTTTCAATTTGCAGCATCTTCTGTGTTACTTGTCCATAGTGTCCATAGTGAGTTTAGCAGGCGGTGCATCAATATTAATGGTCCGTGGGGAAACACAGTGCCCCGTGTGTAGCTTTAAAATGTCAAAATGAAAGATTATAATAAGCAAAACACTAATCTATAATCATTCATCTAATAAAAAAATGATTGTTTAAAAAAAATTCAATTGATCAATTAATCGGAAAATAAAATATAATCGTCAAATTCATTGATTATCTAATAATTTAAAACAAATCGCACAGCCCAAAAAAAACTTTCTTTTGAGAGTCTGCTCCATGTTTGCATGATTGCATCACATTCCTGATGTGAATCTCTGTTTTACCATATATCAAAGTAGCTTTATTGAAATCAAATCTTTTAAATGCAGATGAGAACAGTCTGTGCTTAATTTCTGGACTGTGCAAATAATTCTCAGTGGTTATTAATGCAACCTAATTAAACTGTTGAGGATAAATTCAATGATTGTCATTCCTATTAATTTATGAGTGGATCAAAATGTAACTGGTCAAGGACACAGCAAGCCACCAGAGTAGAGTACACGCTTTGTTTTGAACTTTTTGATTACCGCTTATTGGAATGTCCTCAGCACAAACCTCCAGGTCGATGGGCTGCAGTTCAGTAGCAAGCTGACATTTTGAGAGTAATAAATGATGGGAGAAACTTTTGATTCTAACCTGAAACAACACCTGTGGCCTTATTTGCACGGTTTTTCTGTGGTTGAAAATAAGTTTTTGGGTTCATGATCATCTTAATAGATATCCATCAGTGTTTGATTAATAATATTAGATCAATTATATTATTAGATTGGTATTCTAAGAGTAACATTAGTGTTTTCACAAAAACTGAGTTGATTAAGCATGTGATTTGTGACTAAAATTACAGCCATAATAAATCATGAACATAAATCAAGTACATTTGAAGAAAAATACTTAAGTGAATGTTTAAAGGGAACATTTTTTACTTTTACTGGAGTAATATTTTACCTAGTGTATCTCTACTTAAGCTCAAGTATATGCCCACCATGGTACCACCAAAACAGCCCTGACTAGTCAAGTTACTGGTTCCACAAGAATGTGTTCTGTGGTATTTTGCACCAATTTGTTGCTTTAAGTTAAATTGATTCAACTTAAATTGTCAGGTGCGGCCTCCATGGATCATACATGTTTGTCCAGCACAACTCATAGAGTTGTGATTGGATTGAGTCATTAATCCCATAAAGCATTTCTGAACAGTTTTTGTGCTGTGGCAGGGCTCAATATTAGTATCTCTTTTGTGGTATTAGACCAGATAGGCTGGCCTTCGCTTTCAATATGCATCATTGAGCTTTGAGCACCCATGACCCAGCCATCTGTTTTGTGCTACCCACTGCATACAAGAACACCCCACAAGATTTGCCGTTTTGGGAAACCACTAACCAAATTGTATAGCCATCACAGTTTTGCCCCTTGTCAAAGTCATTTAGATCTTTACGGTTGTTAATCTTCTGTGCTGCCAGTCGTCTGCATGCACCAGTTGGCAGCTATACTTCAACCTGACATGCACCAAGAAAAGAAAAAATTCTACGCTAACCCACTTTTTGTCTTGCATGGTCTTTTTTAATATTACTAAGTTTGCCAGTAAAATCTTTCTTTTTAGAAATGTTTCAGATCGATGTTGTTTCATTAGTCTAATGATGGCTACCTTGACTTGCATTGGCACCTCATTAGACTACAAAATAATATTTCTCATGAACAGCTGCAAAAAGCAAATTTGAACGCTTGAATCAACTACAAATGTTTAGCTGCAAATTTTCCATGTAATTTTCATTTTTTTCAATTGAATATTATATTTTATAATTGGTTCCAATTACATTATGGTTGAAAAAAATCTCAGCTTTACCTTGGTTATTATGTTACAAAAACATTTTAATAGAAGTATGTAGACTTTTTTATATTTACTATAAGTATATTTAAGAATGACACACCACTTCCACTGACTTTTTAATGGCCAAAACTGTCAATCCTTCAGACATTCGCATTCCTATACTGTTTTCTGTCTTCCTTAATGGCACAGGAAAATTTAAGACGGCAGATTTAAACTTATAAAGTATAAACAAATTTTTTGATTGTTAGGTTTTTATACTTCTTTAAATCGATGCTTATACAGAGCTTTTACACATATATCCGGGTAAAGTAACTGGTTTCTTAGGAATAATAAATGACAAAAGCTCAATAATATTTACATAGTGTAATTTATCAGACCCAGGTACAATTTGGACTTTTATATGCCATAGTATTACATATTGTTGGCTTTTGGGCTGAAAATGGCTCATTAAATGGTTTAATGATGTAGCTTATTTAGATATATTGTTTAATTTTGTTAATTTAAGGCTCTGTTAGAAATAAGATTTGAAGATTTCTTGATTGTGTTGTTTTGAGGATTCAGGAACACTTACAGTCTCTGTTCTGTGTGTCATGTAGGGCCACAGACAAACCCTTCTGTGTATCCTGGACTGTGCTGCACATTTAATGAAATTACCAGAAGAAGTTGAAATGGCTGTTCTCTATCGTACAATCAAAGCATTCACTAGGGTGAGTTCTTGTTGTTTGGCAAGCATTCATGCTTGAGAAACTGCATGGGAGTAACAACCAACAATGGAATTCTTTAAATATACCCACCTTCCAGCTTGTATCTTGTACTGAATTTAAAGTTCTTGCACTAATTCTGGATATGTTTTCCATAACTTTTAGGTTACCAATGATTCAGAGAATGGACAGCAGATGTATAAATCTCTTATGGAAATTCTAGTTCCAGTTCTGAGTGATATGAGAAGAAAAGCGACAGAATTAATACAGAGCTGACTATCTGTCACTAATAATAATCACTCTGGTCATTGTGGCTATACACCTACTGCACTAATACACTGCTAAAAAAACTTAAGGAAACACATATCACATATTGAAGCTTTATGAATGAAATATTTAAGAAAACAATCTTCATTTATTGGCGTTGTTTAATTTATTGAAACAAAATGATGTGACAGTGATCAATGGAACAATGAATTGAAAATCCCACCAAAAATGTAAGTTAAAATAAAAAATTATAGGCTGGTCTAACTTTTATTAATTTCATTATGGAAATTCATAATGTAAGTATGTAGTGTTAATTCCCCCACATGACTGTATGCACTCCTGACAACATTTGGGCATGATCCTGGTGAGATGATATCCTGGGGGTGAGCTCCTTGACAGTCAGTCTGTTCAGTTTTATTTGTATAGCGCTTTTAACAGTGGACATTGTCCAGTTTTAGAGGTTCACAATTGGATTGAGGTTTGGGAAATGTGAGGGCCAGTCAATGGCATAAATGCCTTCATCATCCAGAAGCTGCCTGCATACTCTGGCCACAAGAGGCCAGGCATTGTTCTGTACTAGGAGGAATCTAGGGCCCACTGCACCCATGTAAGGTGTGACAGTGGCTGTGAGGATTTTATTCTGGTACCTAACAGCAGTAAGGGTACTATTGGCTAGCACATTGCGGTCTGTGTGATGATTTAAGTGTTCTCTTAATTTTTTGAACAGTTTATTTTTAAGGGAAGTATGTTATGTTTATCTACGAACAGCTGGTTTCGGCAAGCTTGATATTCTTAAATGGTGCTTTGTTGTCTTTTTTATTTAATTTTATTTTTTTTACTAATTTAATGTCTCATAACGCACACATCAGATTTGATGATTTTTCTTTTTAAATACTGCCATATTTATGTATGTGCCACGTACATTGTTGTCATTGTTTTTTCACTATGGTTGAGCATTTTTGCTCTATTTATTATCAAACTAACAGCACTATTTATTAGGAAATATGTAATTGTTAAGGTAGGAATATTGTTTCTCATTCTCACTCTGTGTTGTAATATTGTTTGCTTTTTTTATTATGTACCTTCACATTTTAACATAAAAACCATATACACTGACTGTGCAACATATTTTATTGCATATTTGTATATGTATAGTTGAGCAATTTTGTTACAACAAAACGAAGAAAACTAAGACCAATTCAAGGTTTGCGCTGTTAGATGTGGCAACTTGTAGCAAATGTAAGGCGTTTAATTAATGCAATTCCCGATACACTGTATTACCAAAAGTATGTATAAACCTGAACATCACACTTAAGATCTTGTTAGACAGCCTTGCAACCAAACCAATATGTATATATTAATCTGAATTAATATGAACCATAGATTTGTTCCCCTTTCAGTCAAAATGGCACTTGTGCATGCTAATATTGATACAATGTTGGAGGAATACAATTATACAATATACTGTACCTCCTGTATCAAAAAATTTGCTATTGCCACAATGCATATGTTAGATAGGGTTCTCTTGTCATCTCTCAAGGCCAGATTCTTAGAACAGACTGCTGGATAATGATGCATGATTCATCATTCTACAGATCAGGTCTCTAATACTGCAGATTCTAGTGGCAGTGTGCTTTACACCACTCGAGGTAAAGGCCTGTTTTAGTAATTTTTGTACTGTCTTGTGATGTTTGTGAAAATATGCATTTTATATAGTCCTGTGTAGTCTTTGTTTAGTATTTTGGTAGTCTCATATAGTTCTGTGCTGGTTTATTTAGCTTCATGGTTCTAGAATAATTTTTTTTTCACTGTGTACTGTATATGGTCGAAATGACAATAAGGCCACGTGACGTTACTTAGCTTTGCATTTTGCATTGTGAGCTTAGGTGTGTGCAGCTACTTGGTCATGAAAACATTTTATGTAGTTCCTGATGCACAGTTTTTGTGTTGATGTTGCTTGCAGAGGCAGTTCGAACTCTGATGAAACAACATATACAACACTGTCACCCTGCTTTATTAGTGCACATAGTTTCCCACTTCGTGGTTCAGCTAGTGTTGCTCCTTTAAAGATTTCTTTCACTAATAGCCCTTACAGTTGATCTGGGAAGATCTAGCAGAAAATAAATTAAACAAACTAGCAAAGGTGGCACCATATGACAAGGCCATGTATAAACACATTTAGCTTTTCAGGATGACCTATACTACTGCCAACATTAACCATGCAACCTTAGTAGCCAAAGTGTTTAATTTTATGCACTTTTTGGAAGAGGTGTCAGTAATTAGGGGGATTTTTCACATACTTTTGGTTATACTGTATATTTCAGCATTGCCTTCACAACAAAACTGACATATAACATGGTATTTAAAAATGTTTGTATGTTGTTACAGAACTGCCCTGCCTGTGTCCAAGCTTTTGCAGAATGTCCTCTGCCTCAAATTAATGGCATTAATTTTCTACTAAGCTGCTGTTTTGTAAATGGTCGATTTTGTCTGTTGACAAAAAGCACTGTAGGTAACTAGAGTTTAAACTTCAACCTTATTCCCTTACTGAATGTATATGAATTGATTGAAGTGAATATTAACCTGAAATAGTGGAAAACTGTAAAATGCATCTGATTTCAGATGTCTAAATTACAGAATATTAAGGATTTGAAAGCACGTATTGTTCTTATCTGCATACCAATAAAATAAGCTTGAATAAAATAAGCTGGTTGTGTTGATTTACAGAACATTAATTGTATTGATGATTTTTTTTTTTCTTTCTTTCAGACCATGTCAACATTAAGTGCTATATTCATTCATTTAAGCATTGTTATATGTCACAATTTGACCAGTCCTCAGGGTGGGCAGCAGAACGTGGTGGGAAAAAACTAGAAAGTATGCTTAATTGGTAGTATACTAAAAGCCAGTTTCTGGTACTCATTGAGGTTTTGCTGGCTTCATTATTTAACCTATGTAAAAAAAATAGAAAAGGTCCTACATGCTCCCGAAAGTAAATTACAGTACTTAAGGTGCAGGGGTATGTTTGTCTGCCAGAGCCACACATTATATTTCCTTAATGTAATTGACATCAGACTAATTTACTGTATTGACTATGTATCTAAATTAGTATTTTTATATGTCTAAAAGACATTCTTAAAAACTTTATTTGTTATCACCTTGTGTGTACAACTATGGCTCATAGCAATTTTAGGTAAGCATGTATGTAAAATCAAAATTAATAATGACTGACTTCACAAAGATTTTATTTATGCATAGCTGTATTTGTTTGATGGCCTACATATTTTTCTCCTTGTATCAAAGATCGTCAACATAAAGACTGACCAATGTATTACACCCAGTCACTTTCACAGTACTGTTGATTTTAATACTTTAAAGCATTCTTCCAGTTATTCTGTGTAAAGGAAGTTCCAGTTCTTCTATTTCCTTAAAAAATATATAATATAATAAATATATCTATTTTTTATCAAAATGATTGAATTAAAACATACTTTTATGTTGTTTATGTCTAAATCCAGAAAGAAAACTTAACTCATATGCTAATGAGAGTATCAGTAAACCACTTTATTAAATCGGGATAAATTTAGGAACATAAACATCTGTTGGCACAGGGACAAAACATTTTTTTCATCTATCAAGATTATAATCTAGAGGAAGTGACTGTACTCACACAGGTTGTTTCAGACATGCCATGAGAAATCAATCAATAATTTAGGTTCACATATGGTTGAATTGAGTGCAGAGTATATAACCATGTACTGGGTGCAGATCGTTGAGTTGTCATTTAACAAAAGGAAATCCTTCAACATTACTTGGTCTGGCTTTGACCTTGTGTGGACTTCACTATGGATGCAAATGATCTTACTATTCTAAATGAGGGAAGGCCTACAATCAATTTGCGTACTCTCTTGTTTTTTAACCCAGTGTAGGTTTTTTTTTTTTTTTTTTTTAACTTGAGGGGGCATTAAACCTACCCAGTTAACGTTTTTGGTTACTTTTAATGACATGCAGGAAAAGACTTAAACTTTCTTTTATATATATATATATATATATATATATATATATATATATATATATATATATATATATATATATATATATATATATATCATAAAACTATATTAACCATGCTTGATTTAAGAGCTTGTAGGTTTTGAATCGTGAGCAGATCCCAAACTTGGGAAATACAAATACTTTGTCACTGTAGATTTTTCTGGTATCAGTACTTTACTTCACTTTTTTTTTTTTTCTCTATTTTTCTTTACAACTTTTTATTTTCACACATTAAATTTTTTACACAAATACCTGTACTTCCTATTTGTTACATTTTTAAACCAGACTTGTTACTTTTTTTACAATCTATTTGTTGACTATCAATATTTTTTCTTCTCATTGAAATAGGCCCATCAACCTATTTCTTGTCATTGACCAGCTTTTTCAATCTACCACTGGTGTATAATTTCCTGGCTTCCTAGGCTAGTTTACTAAGCTAACAACGAGCAAGGCAGAAAGCAACCAGAAGTATGGGGCTAATGTGGATGAGACAGAGGGAGTCAGCGATGTAAACATGACTGAGAACTGGATTGTTATAAACCAGCAATGTGGACAAGATAAAGCTGGTTTAAATGAAATCCCAATGTGATAAAAAAAAAAAAAAAAGCAGGTGCTTAGCAAAGTCCATAAATAATCTACCTTTGTAAAAATGGATAAAAAAAAAAACTTTTAATAGTTTTACTATAGAACTTGCTATTAGGTTTTGTCTCAAAATATCCATTGTCTACTGTGTTTTCTCACATTATCAAAATGTAAACGAGCCTTGAGGTTGTGGACTTTTACTTTTAAAAGTAAAACCAACGTGTCGTTCACGCCCTCTAGCGGCTGACTGCAATATCGTTTAATCACAGTCCTGTCTAAACATTATTAGACTAACTGGTCGCTGGAATTTAATGTGTTGAATCGAATCTTCACAAATAATAACAACTTGGGTCTGTATTCTGGCAATGAAAAAAACTCAAGGGTCTCATAAATATCTACTTGTATATCGAGAAAACCTGCACACTTTTGAATAATGAGCCTAATATTTATATAGCTTATATAGACGTCTATAAATCTGTTTTTGAGGTGGTACGTAAATGTTCCTGGCCCACTCATGAACTGCCTCCCTGAGATTGTTACTGTTAAGAAACTTAGAATTTCGGTGCCTCATGGTGTCCCAGAAAGAAAAATTGACATGGCGTCAGTACGGATTTCTCTCGTATGTAGATATTTCGTATGTTGAAGAAAAGAATAATGCTTAGCGTCTTTTTTATTATTATTATTATTATTATTATTATTATTATTAACCAAACTATATGATTTATCATATACAAGATAAGAGAGCAATTAATTTCTTCGATATCACTCCCCAGTAAGAAGATCTGAGCATAAAGGAAATCAGACCGAATCGCCACACTTCCGGGTCACAGTTCCGGCGTTGGACCAATCAGATCGCTTTACATTCACTAGCCGATGCTAAAGCAGACACTAACCTGCTCCGTTGCGACCAGCGGCTGAGCATGGTCTCGCTGGAGGTATGTGTGACGCGAAACAATATGAACTCTATCGAATGTAGCGTATTAAGTGCGTGTTCGCGCGAGTGAATTTGATAAAAGTAGACTGCTTGTCTAGTCATTGTGTTCACTTGATTCTGTGATACGCGCTAGCGTGCTAACGTGGGTGTGAGTTTTATGTGATGCTGTTAGCGAGGCTGGAATGTAACACACTTCCTCCTTACACGATCCTCTCAACTCCGTGTTCTGGATTAATTCATGTAGCTCATTTTAGCCAGATGTTTCGTGTCGTAATCCGTTGTTGTATCCTAAACGACAGCTAATGGATTCAGGGTTGTTCACGTTTCCTAGCGCGCTAACTGCACTGCATGCATTTGCAAACCGCCATTTTTTTCTTCTCAGACGAGGAGGGAATTTTGAGTCACGGAGTTGGGAGACTTTCACCCGCCAGAATGACCTCGTTTCTGTTCGCGTGTTCACAAGACGTGACGCGACTTTTTCACATTAATGAAACGTGATGTAACTGAAAATGAAACATTCTGTATGTGTGATATGGTTACGTGTATCGAGTCCTCAGCTTGTTAGAGCAGCTAAAAGAAAAGTGGGAATTATACAGATAACCACAATAACACACACACACACACACACACACTGCTTTTACTGCTGCTTCTAATTTCAGCATCCTACCTGGATGTAGTTTAATTAACTTTTGTCTCCCAGCTTCTAGGAATTACTGCTTATTAGATTTTTTTCTGGATCTTATTTTTTCCTAATCTATAAAATATGCAACTTTTAATGCAGTCCAACCTGAAGAGTGTTAGAAAATATTAGTAAAAAGGAAACCGTTTTAGAAACCATCTATTTGTCTGTCCAAAAAAATGAAATGACAGCCTTATATATTTCCCCAATTTTCTACCCTAACATGTTTTATGGTCAGCTTTATAAGATGATTGCTCATACATCAAATTGGTGGTCTGAGAATATCCTTAAAGAATATTAGGAATTTTGTAGTTTTCTAAATGACTGAAAAAAAACCCCCAGCTGTTTTCTTCTTGTGAAATATATTCAATATGCATTATTTTGAATGGTACAATCTGTTTTTAATGGCTTGATTTAATCAATAGGAAAAGAGGTAAAAACTAAATTTCTCTTGAAATGTTGACGTCAGTTAAACAATGCATCACTTTTATTAAGGAAGAAAAGGGCAGTGAACTAATCCAGTGATGCACTCTGAGGCATTGGATGCATCAGCAGGTCTCTTTTTGGCAAGCTTTTTTAGAAAGACTTCGGATCAGTGGCCTTTCGTTGGCCTTTTAAAGATGAATACCCTGCAAGAACAGAGGAGATTCAGGACAGCCAGGAGTTGGACACATCTTACCGTGGCAACTAGCTTTCCTCTGTGCCAAGTGATGTCATTTATTGGTTACTTAAGCTAGTGCTTTAATATTTATGGAGAGATTTCTAAACAGAAAGTCTTTGGATTTCATCCTTGGTGAATTAATTGTTTTATATTATACAGCAGTGAAATAGCCAAAGTCACATTCGTGGTTATTTCTGGCTTTTTTTTTTTTTTCAGCCAGCATTACTTTTTTTTAACAAAGAAACTGCTGTTAGTGACTCTTGCATTCTGTATTTGAAGTTTTTTTATTTGAATAAACGCTTAATACATTTTAGTCAACAACGGTCTATTAACGCTCTCAAAAATTATTATTAAGAAAACCAAAAAAATTTAAAATGATTGTGTTTAACAAGGACATGCCTATCAAATATTGATGCATATTCACTAATGCATCACAAATGGAAAAAGTGGGAAGAATCAGCAATTAACCTTAACATTTAATTTGTAATTTGTCCATCTAAGAAAGATAACACTGCTTCCTTGTGCTGAAAGGCAGTCAGCAGTCTTTGCCAGATTCTATGTTTTGCTTAATCACTCAGGCTATTGGATTAGATCATGCAAACCTTTGGATAAAACATTTGGGTGTCTGCCTAGTTTTACCTTATTTTATTGGTTTTATCTTTTTTTTTTTTTTCGTTCTCTCCTTTGTTTTCAAAGAAGATAAACATTTTCTTGGCTAATAGAGCCTGCATAGCTAGTATATTCCTTATTGTGGGCTCTATAAATCAAACAACTTTTACTTCCTTCTCCTTCTGTCTTCTCTAGGTACAGTCTTTTGGATATCCATGTACAGAAAAAAAGTACTTCTCCTGAACAAACTTCATAGAAGCTGATGAATGTTTTCCGAAGATGGTGTTTGCACTGTGGGATGAGGTAGTAGGTTGTGTAGTTTTAGGGTGACACCCACACTGGGAGATAACTATACAGCCTACTGTCTTTCTCAGGGTGAAAATAAAGCAGCTTCAATGTCTACCAGCATGTGTTGGGGCTGTTTGGAATATGCAGTATCATAAGATAATAGGGCAAAATAAGGCCTAATTCACTGACAAACTTGGATTGTGATGTTCTTGGATGTTAAAAGATTCTGCTTCCACAGTGTGAGGTAGTAGTTTGTATAGTTGTGGGATAGTGATTTTATCCTGTCTGGAAGATAACTATACAATCTATTGCCTTCCCTGAGGGGCAGAGTTACAGTCACACTATATCTTAAAATTGTTTAATACCAAGTCCTAAATGTATTTTTAAGAGATTATTCTATTATTGTGATTGTGTAAGTGCTAGCTTTTGTGAATTATTCAATAAATCAGTCAAATAGTCAAGAACCTGTAATGTTTTCATTTATTTTATTAAATTTGTTTTTGGTGAATCATGCTTTAATAAAAAATTATTGGAGCACACAAATATAACAAACATTTATCAGATAATGGTGTAAATATGTAATTCCTTTTTAAAAGATAAATCTGTGATGTACAATATGTAGCTTTTATTTTTTCTTAAGATTTCAGTACGTGTTTAAAAATATTAGTGCAGTGTTGGTGCTGTAGTGTTCAGAAATCCTCCTGTTTTATCTTGCTCTGTTATAGCCAATGTGTATATGATTAAATGATTTTGTAATTATCATGTACTCGCTAGTGCATTTTTTGTTTCCAGCTTTCAACCGATAGATGGCGCTCTTTAATTTTTAATCCCAACGACAGAACCAGTTTGTCATTTAAAGACTTAATTTATACAATATTGCAATGGACTAGTTAGTGTTTGAGTGTCCCGTGTCATCATCTGCCACACTTGTTTATTTGTTAAAATATTTATAAACCAAGCGACGTGTCAAGTGTGATACTGATAACGTTTATTACCACAAATATGAGATTTCACCCGTGAGATCCTTTGGGTTACTTGGATTTCCCCTAACAAATATTGGTTTATTAACAATTACACATTTATGAGAAGAAAAGTAATTGGTGGATCCACCACCACATTTACAGATGTCAAGTCATTTTATCCAGACAGAAGCTTAAATAAAACTGAGCCAGATGATGAGTTGCAGATAAAAATCTAAAATTTCAACACCTTAAATCGTTGTGCTGACAAAGTACTGTTAGTGTGAAAGCAATCATGTTACCGGCATTTAGTGCTTTATTGCAGAAAGCTTCTTTTCACATCCAGTGCTCTTGTCATTTGTGTTGCGTTTGGCAGGAAACTAGAACTTGGTCGTCATATGCAAAAGGTAGAATGAGAATGTTTTTCACTGCACGGTTGGTGCCTTGAAAAGTAAAATAAAATAAAATCATTTATTTGAAACTAAATTGTGTTAAATTAATAATAAGGCATAGTTGGATGGGCAGAAAGTTGTCACAAGAAATCCCTCAATAGTTTAATCCCAAATGATGCGCCTGACATTTCAGCACTTTATAAGAAATTATTAAAACTACTTACTAAAATGATTATAAATACTTTCTGACCTATAATTCTTATGATGTTTTTTTTTTTTTATTCAACTATTTTTGTAAAAGTTTTAGAATAGTATGATTTTCCTTTAGAGCCTTTACGTAGGCTAAAGAAGCATCTTTAATAAAAGGATGAGTGGTGCAGGGGGTGCAGAGGGGCACCGAGGAGAGAATCAAAACCCTCTCTCATGGGAGGAGCGAACGGGTGCAGTCAAAAGAGATAAAAAGCTCTGTTAAAGAAGCTCGAGCTACTGCTCGGATTAACCCCCCATCAGGCGAGGCAAACACCGCACACTGGAAAAAGAAATCTCCGACCTATTCACGCGTTTCCGCACCTGCTGAAATCGATGCTTGTAAATGACAGCTAAATTAGACTGCGTCCCGAACACAGCGCCAGGTAAGGGCAGGTCCGCGAAAGCTCACTCGGGACGGAGCTCCACATTCCCAGGCAGTTGAGCAAAACCCAAGTGTTTCAGCCTCGCGGCGCTTTGCGTACCGGAACGCAGCGGATAAAGCAGTTCCTCTGGAGATGAGCTCCGTGTAAATTCCGCCTTGACATGCCTTACGTGATCGAAGGACCTCCGGAAACAACTACGAGAAATGATTTAGTCTTATTATTTTCAACTTTTTTCTTTTTTTTTCTAAAGTAGCTCTCGGAGATCAGAAGGATCTCAGCTCAGGTGCGCGACGGAGCATTGCATCCCCGCTAAAGCAGGGACCTTACACACACGCGAGCGCGCGCGCACACACACACACACACACACACACACACACACACACACACACACACACACACACACACACACACACACACACACACACACAGAGTCAGTACCTAACTAAAGCAAAGGGCACAATGAGCAGGAAAACGCGCCGCTGGATTTTTCACATTTTCCTCTGTCTGGGGATTATTTATCTGAAAATCGGGTAAGTAATACGTTTACAGCGCGTTTACCAACTTGCGTTTGCCTTGTTAAATCCAAAATAAGCACTATTTATTAAATACACATTCATTGCAATGAAGCCGAATGACAAAACGGTGAACTTCTGTGCTTTAATTTGTTTCTGATGGATTGGTTCGATCTCACGGTTCATTATAGGCCAAATGAAATCTCCCTATCCAAATAATATTAAAGTATTTATAGACTATGTGTGTTGATGTAATTTCTTGGCGTGTTTTACACCACCGATTATTACTCGTGAGTTATTTGGGTAATAACACTGACTGATAATAAACATCTAAATCCATGATGCATACTTCAGATTCCACGTTGCGCCCATGCTGCACTAATTCTCTTAGTGTTATTGTTAGTGAAAGAACCTCACCCAGGAGGGAAAGAGAATCACGCAACATATCGAACGCATCCTTGATGGTCTTTTCTAAATGTCCCGGTTTGCACTTTGCACTGGCGAGTGCGTCCAAAAAAAGTCCAACGATTGGCGTGGTATTTCATTAAACATGACTTGGTAGCGTGCCTTTATTTGTTGAACTGATTCATTCTTTTGTACCCTCACAGCGGTTTCTCCTCCGTGGTGGCGCTGGGAGCGAGCATCATCTGCAATAAAATCCCAGGTCTTGCCCCCCGTCAGCGGACAATCTGTCAGAGCCGACCAGACGCGATCATTGTGATCGGAGAAGGAGCTCAGATGGGGATCAACGAGTGTCAATTCCAGTTCCGCCATGGTCGCTGGAACTGCTCTGCTCTCGGAGAGAGGACCGTCTTTGGAAAAGAATTGAAAGTGGGTATGTTAAACAGCCATTTACTGAATCCGTAAAAAAGTAGAAGAAATATCCTATATCTCTAAGCAATTGTCGTGCAGGATTCTGAACACAGAGCTAGGATTAACAAATTTCATCTCAAAGTTGTGTCAATTAAGTTTTAAGAGATGACGTAATAAATAAAATAGAAATTAATAGTTACTATCCAGAATTGCAGCGTTTCAGTTCATTAAATACAGTGATGAATTAGCTCAAAGGCCTGTTTATAAAGTTTCCTTTTTGTAACACTGCACCCATTTTAAATTCTGCACATAAATTGTTATACACCTTAAGAGATAAAGATTATGGGATTTTTTTCTACGCTCTCTAAACTGTTTTCAGTAGTTCAGAACTCTGAAAGGAAAACATAACATTTATTTAGTTCTTAATGAATTACTGGCGTAGAATTTTCCTCATTTAGCTTTCCAAATAACACTGTTTAACTGGAAGTGGTTTGTCAGTGGGTGCATTTCTGTGGATTCGCTTGTAGTATTTTGTATTTAGTGCCCTCCTGTAATGTTATGTCAAACATGCTTCCGTTCCATTCACACAGCAAGTATCAACGTGGGTGAATTTACTGCTTCTCTAACGACCCTGCTTCTCAAAAGAAGTCTTTTTTAAGTCATCCTGCCTTATCTGGAGATTTTAATGATTTGCTGGTTGGGTTTTCACTTTTTCCACGGGTATAAGTTACAAAGTGTAAACGAACAGACAAAAAGTACAGTATTGAGGAATATAAGGAAATTTAATCACATGTCAGCACAGATAAACAAAACAAAACTAGCCGGTAGAAAGTTTTTTTTATCTTGGGGTAACACAATATATTTTCTAGGGGCAAACCCAAGCCTATTTAGGGCTTCTTTAGTGCTATTGAACCTCTGACACTTGATGAATGGTTATGTGAAGGACATTGCTTTAGTGTCATACCCTTTTTTTGCTGGTGGGAAAAAGGAGGCAGATTAGTGGCCCATTTGTCTGTTAAAAATGGCCGTAGGGAATCCTGATGCTCAAATGTCTGACCTACCCTGGAAATAAATCCAGAGATCACATTTAATGTAATTTCTTCTATTTCCTCTCACCTTGCAGCATTAAAATTGGGTTGTTGAGACTGTGCAATGATGTGTAGAGACTTGTATCCATCGCTGAAGGTGAAGCTGTATTTCTTCCCTTGGCATCAAAGATGAGTGACTTGAGAAAAAAGTGAAGAAAAAAAGATAGGTTTGCTGCAAGCTCATGCATTACCCAAAAATTTCCCTCAATCCTTCTCAATCTTGAGCGGCACACGTTCATGGCTGACAGGTTCTTTGTTTTGGTTGCTGATTATATCATTTGATATAGAAGGCATGGATTTGCTTTATCTGAGCACCATTTTTGGCTGTAAATGATACAGAGTGACCAGGCATTATCTTAATTTCAATAGTGGTTGTATTCCCAGTTGTTAATTTTGCCCACACTTATTTTGTTCAACATTTCAATAGCCAAGATAAAAGAAAGAAGAAAAATGTTCTAAGAAGACTGGTTTTAGTGGCCAGGCCTGCAGCAGCACTTGCAGTAGCCAAACTCCAATAGATGTAGAGCGGTGGTTAATCCTCATAAGACAGTTCAGAAGGAGGTGAAGTAATGCTTGCTCATGTTCAGGGCCTGGTACCATATGCTCTGGTCTTGGCATCAAAATGGAGGATTCCACTTTTATGAGTGTGTCACAGCATTACTTTATAAAACTCGATTACTTTACATTTTTAAAAGGGGTCCCGTTACCAAACATACCGATGGGAATAGAGCAGATTTCTGGAACACAAAACTGCATAATTTATATTTGTTTTATCTTGTGTTTTTCAAGTGGAACCCTCACCATCCCCCTTTCTCACACTTAAGTACCCTCCGGCATGTTTGAAAAATAGTTTTCCCCCACCAGCATTGTCTCAAGCCCAGACAAGTACATTGTGTGAGGTTTAGAAATTAACCTCTTGCATTTACAGTTTTGGCAAGAGACATCTCACACAGGATCATTCTGAGCCACTGATTCAGACTGCTGTAATGAAATGAAACCCATGTCATAACACACATGTTTTATGGCTTTCTTATCAGTTGAGTTTGTGTGCAGATTATCGTGATTTAAGTAAACACAGCCCAAGTAATATACTTAATAAAAAAGACTATTTCACTATGGACAAGTGGTTTAAGAACTTTGCTTTTGTGAAATCTTCAGTATGTGCTAATCTTTCTATTGAATTCGTCTCTTTTTCTCTTGGCATTAAGCCCAAGCAACTCATAAAAATCTCCATATAATTGATGCTCCAAACAAGTCTTTCTTAAATTGTTTGGGCACTGCTCCAAGATGTTTATCAACTGCAGGTCAACACATACCAATGTAAGTGTTAGTCTGGAGGCCCTGAGAAAGTACTGAGAATGTTCTGCACTCATTCGTAGATGAATAAGACTGTTATTGGCCAACAGTAACTTTTAAATAAATATAAAAAAATTCCATATCAATAAGGTATGCTTACTAGTACAGAATATAAAATGTGAGACATTTTTAAACATTCAGCCTACTTGAAGGGAACAGATTTCTTAGCTAAAGGTGTGTAAATGATTTCTAGAAGAGTCAACAGTTGATGATTCATTAATCCAAATGATGATTTGTACGTTTCAGGTAACTCAGTACTGATCGATAGATCTTAAAAGAATGGCAAGTGGTTATTTGCTTATGAATTTCTCAAGAATCTTATTGTTGTGTATAGTCATGTTTAAACTGAAACTGTATCTGAATTTCTTCTGCTTCTAGAACAGACCTGGAAAGATTTAAACTCAGTCATAATGTCATAATGAAACTTTAAGACTTTAATTTAAGTTACTGTTATGCATAACAAAAAAGACTGTCATTGCAAACTTCCATTGATTCGAATGAACACAACCCTGAAAGAGACTGTTGGAATTCACCATGATGAGTGGAGGTTGGCTCATAGGTCACATGTCAGTCTTCCTGTTAGACGCATTGTTAGCCAGTCTTAAGAAATGAAATGAAAGGTTTAAGAGAAATCTTTAAGCGTTTGAGTCAAAACAACTAGTCATGGTGTATTGCAACACATACCTAATAGTGCTTTGATTTGTGCCTTTTCAAAGTTCTTTGTTACATTTCTGTGGCTTCATAAGTGAATAATACTCTTAACCTGGAAGTGCCCTGCTTAGCAGTGGCAATCAATTATCTGAGTCTTCTTGCCAGAAAAGATTCTGCATGCCTGGGGGACTCACCTCCGCTGGGTGGATCCCTTTTTCTGACGGAAGCTGGGAAAGAGTCCAAACGTACTGTGTGCCCCCAATCTCTACTACTCTATTGTCTCTTAAATAAACCCTGTTCATGAAAAAGGCAGGCTATTCCTTCCTTTACTGGAGTGGTCATCATAGCACAATCATACAGTTATTTGTCTTAATGTTTTTTTTTTTCACCCTGACAACAGAAGGATAATTATTTCATGTCAAATAAAACCCTGAATTGCCTGTGTTGCCTACCATTCATTATAATACTATTGTTAACTTGCATAATCACAAGTTATGTGTCATCCACCTATTAGCTATTTTCGGCACGTCTGATATTTGTCCAGAGCACCCACCCCATTTAATGAAGTAGAAGTGCAAAGACAGAATGATAGATAAGTAGGACTTGGCAAAACCTGTACATATTACTGTTGAAGGTTGAACTATTTCAAACATGTGCATAGGCTTGATCTGGCCTGACACTGCAGATCCCATTGGCGGTGATTCTTATTTGTAAATGTTCTCTTTTTGCAGGGAGCAAAGAGGCAGCTTTCACCTATGCTATTATTGCTGCTGGGGTTGCCCATGCTATCACTGCCGCCTGCACCCAGGGAACCCTGAATGGCTGTGGTTGCGATAAAGAGAAGCAAGGTTTCTACAACCAGGAAGAGGGCTGGAAGTGGGGTGGCTGCTCAGCTGACATCCACTATGGCCTGAGCTTTTCCAAGATGTTTGTGGATGCACGGGAAATAAAACAAAATGCCAGGACTCTAATGAACCTCCATAACAATGAAGTGGGGCGTAAGGTATGTATAATAGTATAAAAAGCATGCACTCTGGTTTAAAATTATGTATAAACTAGCGGAAAGTACCCGTGCTTCACTACGGAAGATAAGTAATAAGAAACAATGTACTAAGTTTTATTAGGATCTGTAATGTTATTTCGAAGAGTTTACAATGCGTGAGAAATCGCGTTTTTCGCGAGTTAGCCCCGATCCAGGACGAATTTTTCAAAACCCTTTCTTAGTGAGCACCTAAGACCCAAGAGGAAGGTATGTTCGAAATTTCATTGCAATCCGTTCAGTGGTTTTTGAGATTTCGTGATGAGTGAGTGAGTCAGTCAGTGGTATTTGAGCTTTATATATATAGATAAAGGTCAAATAGTGATATAGTGTTTCAATATACTACCATAAATATTGTTTGATAAATTTTCAAACATCTTGCAATATTAACTTTATTGTTGCATACATATGATAAAAAAACACTGATCATGACTTTCACAAAATGTTATCATATCAAATGTATCCAGCAGTTAATATATCACCCCAGAATCATTGACACCGCTCAAAATAATCAAAACTATTGTATCAAATGAACTTTTGATAAATTTCTTTTAAAAATATAAAATTTTAATTTAAATTTAAATGAAAAAATATAATATTTTAAATAAAGGAAATACAGAAATAGTTGCATAAACTCCTAATGAATGATGTGCATGGACTAAATCAGTCTCCTGATTAAAACCCTGTTAAAAGCCAGTGCGAACCTACAGGAAGAAAATTACAAATCTTCTGCAATGGTGGTTCAGAATTCCTCTGCAAGTGACTTTAACCTTATAAGACATTTCTGAAGTTGCCTGGGATGCTTATTTGCACCAGGGAAAACCTCACTAAATGCTAATCTTAAATCTTGAATTTAATTGTAGAAGTTCCATTTTTTTTTAATACTATGTAATGCTTAAAAATAAGCATTATTAAAATTGTTTTAAAAAAGTGTTATCATTAAATGAAGGTCTGTCTAACATGTGCATACATAAATATGCATTTATTTTTGCTGATTTTAAAGCACCAGTAGCTGCTGTATTTATTATTCCCAGCATGTATAAAAAAAAAAAAAATAATAAAAAAAAAACTGGTGACAGTCAAAATAAAAAGCTTTTTTTATAAAGAAAAGAAGCAATGGCTTTTAATTGGAAAAGCAGTGATGCACTTTAATGTGAATAATCACTTAATCTCATCACTTGTGTTCCAAGAGATGAAACTAAGCTTTTATTCGAGGCATTTTTGTGGTCTTCACATACAAAGCAATGTTACTAAAAGTTACAAAATTTTTTTTTATATATATATGTATATGAATCATTGGACTAAGCATAATGTCTTACTGAAATAGTCACATGATTAGTCTTGATGAATAAAAGTTCAGACTAAACTATAACTAATTGGAAATACATTAAATACCACAAACAGATTCCTTTAGTTCCCCTGCAATAATGTTGTTATAACAACTTTGTTAATATATTTGTAAAGAGTTTGAGTGTGGACTGTTTCAGCACTCTGGACAGATCATCAAGGCAGGATGAGGTCATAACGTTCTCCAATGTACTCTGTCCTTTATGAATAAAATGTCTTTGGTAATCTCTTTTGCTGATTTCTCGAATTTGATACTGACATAAAATTGTATTAAAAAACCAATGGGAACTCATTTTCAAAATGATGGTGACAGTATGAATATGATTTAAGAACAGTCATCATGCCATGCAAAAGATGGTATCTTCTATTGTAGTCTTGGGAAAGACACTTCACATTGTTGTTAAAAAGATCTCAGCTTCTCAAAGACAGTGATTTCACTTCAATAAACTTTTTGAGTGGGATGTTTATCAGGAATCAGCAGTACGACCACACTAAGCCTGATACACATCCCAAAGAGCAGACAATTGTCAGGAAGACTCCACAAAGTCTATGAGGTAGACAGGCATTGAGAATGGAATAATAATTAAAACGCTAGGGGAGGCTTTTGCCAGAAATGGGAAAACAGCATCATTACTTAGAGGAACGAGAGAGGTAGCATTTGCTAACCACACCAAAGACTACACTGCCTTGAAAAAGCTATTCACTGATGCCAATCATTAACAGATTCTTCCATAACTAAACAGGCTCTCTTTTACACACATATACATTTTTTCTGGATTTGCAATCCTCATTTGCAGTTGAAGTAAAACCATTACTATGTTTCAGCACATAAAAGACATATTGTTATTCCTGGCTCCCCACCCTCACCTGTTAAACTCACCTGTTGGGCTCAGGATACAAGGCCAGTTAGAATGAAGTGAAACTCCCAGGCAAACCTGAAACTTGACTCTTGAGCTTTATCTGTGTACACTACACACAGGCAGACAGTTGTAGAAGTTACAGATTGTCGTTCAGGCTGTGTTTATATCATATGCACCCCTGATTCCACCCTACTGCTTATACAAGAGAGAGATTTTACAGACGGCATCTCCTACTTAGCTTGGTGAAACAATTTGTGTCAGATGTTTTGTACACAAATGAAAAGACTTGTTAAAATTTGACAGAGGGAACCTGTCGACACACAGGCTGTTTTCCAGCCTTGCTGTGCAGGCGGGCAGGCATGAGGTGGATCAGGCTCTGGCACAGCAAGTTTAACAATCCTCGCATTCTTGAATTGGAATGTTTTAAAAAAAAAAAAACCTTTGTCTCAACCTGTTTAACTATTCCAGAAATATGCTCTAAAACCATCACTGTAGGCACAAATGCTACATGTAAGAAATTCAACAATCTTGTTTCAGTTTAAAGATTTTTTTTTTACTAAAAATATAAGAAATCTTTAATAGAGAGAAAATGAGAAAAAGTTGCATTCGAAATTCTAACAATTATTTTAGATACAGTTTTTAAACCTCAGCTTAGGAAATTGTAATGTTTGTATTAAATCACTTCAGGCATCAATCTGTCACCAGATAGACTAACCGGATCAGTCTATGAATCATCAAAGCACTTACTCTCATAATTATCTTAGACTAAAATTATAGACCTCTGAATAAAAACTCAGGGTCCTGTAAAATCCCTCAGGGTACTGAACAATCTTTGTTTTTCCACTCCAGATCCTAGAAAAGAACATGCGCTTAGAGTGCAAGTGTCATGGAGTTTCTGGCTCATGTACAACCAAGACTTGCTGGACAACACTTCCCAAGTTCCGTCAGCTTGGCTACATCCTCAAGGATAAGTACTATCAAGCCGTGCACGTGGAGCCGGTTCGAGCTAGCCGAAATAAACAACCCACATTCCTGAAGATCAAAAAGCCCTATTCGTACCGCAAGCCTATGGACACTGACTTGGTGTACATTGAGAAGTCGCCCAATTACTGTGAGCCAGACCCAGTGACAGGCAGTGTGGGCACTCAGGGCAGGATCTGCAATAAAACAGCACTGCAGCCCAACAGCTGCGACTTGATGTGCTGTGGACGAGGCTATAATACACACCAATACTCACGTGTATGGCAATGCAACTGCAAGTTCCTGTGGTGCTGTTATGTCAAATGCAACACATGCAGTGAAAGGACAGAGGTATACACATGCAAATAAAACATTGCTTATTTATCTGTATGTAACAGAGGACCTCTGAACGTGAATTACTAAACGTCTATGAATACCTCTAATTGCAGTTAGAGGCTTCCTGTGTAGGGTGATATGGATCCAGAGTATTTAGAATGGATAAACTTTGGAACAAGGTGCTCCAAGGGGTCTCTATGGTCAACATGATCATATTATTCACCTGGAGGAGAGGATGTGTGGGCGACTTATTCCGCTTTGTTTCAAAGCTCAGTGGAATGATTTGGTGGTTGGTACCAGTGGATGCCTAGAGCTTTCTAAACAGTGGAGTAAAATGCTCCTGAAGCCCAGGATAGAAGGAATATATGAATGGTGTCTTTGATTATTCTGTTCTACAGGTTGGAAAAACTGGAAAAAAACTTTTCAGTGAGCTTATATTAAACTGGATATTTGATTTTGCTGGACATCATGAAAGCATACTGTATATGGACATGATAAGAATGATATTTAACATTTTATTTAGAGAAAGAAAAGCTAATATTAATTTATTTAATAATAAAACTACTGATTTTCATGTGATTTTAATTTCTTTTTTTTTACTGTGTAACAATGTGTTACTGTGGTGGAAGCAACTTAACCAGCTTTAACACTTTGATCCCACTTTGTTCTCAACTGTCATTTTTTACAGTACCCAATGTGAGCATCATGTTGTTAGTGATATTACCTGTGCTAAAATATTTGTATATTTGTAGTACAATTCCATCCAATACATTCCATATATATATATATATATATATATATATATATATATATATATATATATATATATATATATATATATATATATATATATATATATATAGCAATTTACACTGGAAATGTGCATCTCACTTGAAAGCTAACTTCTCCTAAAATGAATTAAGTATTTCAATACTGTTAACTCTCAGAAACATTTTTGAACAATGCTTGCTAAACAGTGCCTAAATTTAAAGTTTCACTATAAATAAATTAGGCTTTGAGTAACCGTTTTTTCACAAATATTAATAATATTGAGCTGAAATAATAAAGAACCTGTACATGCTACCTGACACATAGCCTTCCCATGAGCTCACACACATTTCTCCCTTGGCTCTTGTCTTTTTAGTTGGCACTGAAGCCAAGATAACGATTAATTCATTTTGGAACAGGATAGCTTGCACCCAGGAGATGCCTCCACTTGCTACTGATACGGAATGCTGAGGTCACTGAAACTGTTCTTGCTATATATATATATGTATACTAAATTATATGTTATGTCTTTATTATGTCTTTCAAATTTTGCTGCTAGTTCCCCCCCAAGGCCTCATCTTGGAATCTGTATAATTTCTGTTGAAACTAGTGCTTTTGAATACCATGTGTGAATGTGGTTACCTAAATATGTTGTTCATGTGCTGAGTTAACAGCAGTTAACAGAATATATTTTGCAAGAGATTATTTTTATATGAGTGTTTTATTTATTTTGTTATAAACTGTCCTGCTTCACAATTTCCCTGACCTCCACAGTTAAGGAAATCTTAGATAGAAACTGAATAGAGTTCATGATGATGTCATGGTACATTGACCACTGCTTTGGTGTTAACTGTTTAAGAGTCAAAAACAAATGGCATAATTAGATAATTAAAATAAGTAATTACAAAACATTATTTGATTGAATAAAGACAACATTCCTGTTTTCCTGTTTTTGTATAAACATTTAATAGCAGCAACTTGTTAACAGCATTCCTGTAAGTAAAGTCAATAATATAAACTAAAAATGGGCAACACTGGTACTTAATAAAAAAAATGGAATGAGTTTTAACCAGATATCAGCTGAATTGGAGATAATGCTACATGGAATGCATTTGGTCCTCTTTCTAATAATGGGCAATAAATTCAAGCAGTGTTTTGCCAAGCGGGTCATTCTGCATGCTTATACTGTTATAACTGATTTAACAAAAAAAATAAATAAAATGTTGTGCTTTGAACAGGCTTAATAAAAGTCACCTCAGCAATTTCAAGAGCTTCTACTAGTTTTCTTTTACCCTACTCAGAAACAGAACAAATCAAAATAGTTTATGTATAATTTGACAATAAAACAATATAATCATAATATTTTTTTAAATGTCTATTTCTGTTTGTTATTTGAGGCTCCATAAGAAATTAAATAAATTATAATCTTGAATTTTTCTAAACCAGAAAAAAACGACTTAAAAAAAAAAAAAAAAAAAAAAAAAAAAAAGAGTCATCAATGGCATGACAATCCCTCAAATTACCTAGGCGGTAACAAGTCATCAGCCACAGAACATTTGTTGCTGCTAAGTTATGGTTGGCCACTGACTTTGACGGCTTTAACACTGAGGATGATTGCGGGGCAGGGAAGGAACTGAGGAAAGTGTTGGCGTGTTAATGGTAGGGCTTGTGCAGAAGCTTTAATTGATGAGCAGCAGTGTGGAGGGTGTCCCAGCACTGGGTAAAAAGGGGAGGTGGATAAAAAGGGGGGGGGTGATGGGGGGTAATGGGGTGATGGATTACACTGACATCTGCTTCATTCATTCCTCAGTGCCGTCGTCACAACAACGCTCCTGGCCCCCCAAAAATGCTGCCCAGTCTCCCTGAGAAGTGCTCCTGCACGTTAGCGAAATGTTAAGCAAAATCCAGCTAACTTTGGGATGCTATTTATTTTGTCCATTCCAAACCTCCTTTCTCTTCCCTAGGAGCAGACAGGAGGGTGAAGGAGAGAGAGCTTTTCAATTTTGAAAGATGATGTCAAGAGGAATTTTAAACTGAGAGTTCGAACAGATCTTAGCATTGCCCTTGAATAATTGGTGCAAAACACTTTCTTTAAGAATCAGCCAAAGCATCTCAATAGATGACCGGTCTGAAAAGGCAGCTGGCCAAACAACCTCGGCATCAGCTCTTGCACACCATGAGCTGAATCACAATATCTTGTTTTGAAAAAGCTACTTGGGGCCCTCTCATTTTGGCTTTGACTGATCTTGTTTGTGACATTCTGAATGGCAAACCTTTTGGAGACCTTAACACTTGTAGCTGGAAGTGTTAGAAAAACAATTATGTGGAGACAGACTCCACGTCCAGCCCCATCCATCTCACATGCCTTACACAATGAATAACCGGTCCCACCGGTGGATTTATGCATTAATTAAGGCATTTGTTTATTAGGTCTTCATCCAAATGCTGTTTCTTTCTAATCTGGACTGTCTAAAGGTAAAATGTAATCTTTGCTTATATATGTTTGAAAGGATTGTAGAATCTAACTTTTTTGGAAGAACTTGGATCACTGATCACCATAACTGAAGAGAGTTTCAGGAGTTTCTGGACAGGTTATAAACACAAAATAGATGTTTCCTCCTGTCTATACAATACATCTTGTGCCAACAATACTCAAATTGTATATATAAATGTTCTTGCCATATTTTCTCATATACAACAATCATAGAATTGTCAAACATTTAACAATCACATTGGGAGTTCTTTTTCTCCTAACATGACCAATGTCACATTTTATCCCACATGTACACACCTGGAATCCCACAGGCACATTTAATTTATGCTTGTTTACCTGTCTCAGTTTGTGGAACTGCTGCAGGAGTCACGTTTGGATTGGGCTGCTTGCTGCTATCATCGCTGATTTCAAAGAGCCTTCAAATATATTCTTTTGGAATTGAATCTTGGAGTACAAGGGTATTTAAATAATTTTAAGGATGTACTGTTTAAGAATTATTACACATACAGTATTTTCTAGAATTTTTGCACAAGAGCTTTGCACTAAATCTACAAGTGGGTCTCATTTTCTGTCTGACTGTCTCAATTGTTTTGTCTGTTTGTCAAGAGAGAACATGTTTTATGACAGTAGGAAACATTATAACTGCTTGGTTATTATAAAAATTAATTAAGTCATAAACAAGAGCAATAGACAAAGAAATTATGTTACTGTATAAACATGGTCTGAAAGTCTAACAGAGGATATATTGGAGTGATTTTTACTGGCTTAATGTTTGAGTCAGATTTTATTTTCTTGCAATTGTTAGACGTTAATCAAAACTTTATGGCTCCTATTTCATCTGGCATCTTAGATGGAATGTTAAACAATGTCTGTGTCTTTACTAATAATATTGTTTGTGTTAAATAGTTTACCTGCTGTCATGTCAATTACAAAAATGTTATTGAAAATGTTTTTAAAAGGCTTTTGTAATTACATAAAGAAAATGCAGTAAAGTGTGCCAATGCACTGCAATTCCTTATAAAAATAAATTACATTCTATAATTATTAAAGTGAACTTAACAAACATCTGTGCTCATGATGTTCTATTAGATCATAAACTGTATTGAAAGTCTAAATAAGATTTAACGTAGGTTCACTTTGGAATGTAAGATTTGGTGCTCATTAGTCTTCAAGATAATCCAGATAGTATTTAAAGATAATACAGTTTAGTTTGGGTTAGTCATCAGAGTGTTCACTACTGATATCTATGGTAAAACAGAACAGTTTCTGTCAGGTCTTAGATTTTTGGAGTTTAGCAGTGATATGAACTTATTCATGCTATATTAAAGAAATAAGAAAAAATAGAAACATTTTACTTTACTGCCCAAATGTACATGCATTGGACAGAGTAATAAAACACCCATTTAACTGTTCATTCTTGCCAATTCAACCAGCTAATCAAGTGGCAGCAAAAAACTTGCAGGTAAAGGTCAAGAGATTCAGTTATTAACACATTAAACACCAGAATGAGAAATTCGACTTTGAGCATAGTACAGTATGGTCATTGCTGTGAGGCAAGCTTGATTGAATGTTTCAAAGGCTGCTAGTCTCTTGAGATTTTTACTTACAACAATCTCTACAGTTCACACAGAATGGTGAGAAAAAAGTGGGTAGCAGGAAACACCTTGTTGAAAGTGGTCAGATGCCAGACTTATTCCAGCTGACAAGAAGGCCACATTTACTCAAATAACCACTTTATAACCATGTTTTTATAGCCATTTTATAAAAAAGCATACCATAATGCACAATATGTTGAACCCTGAAGCAGATGAATTCCATTAGCAGAAGCCCACATTTTTTAGCAAAGAACAGTGGGCACAAACTCCCCTAAAGTCGACAGCTGGAGACTGAAAGAACATCACCTGGACTGATAAGTATAGATATCTGCTGTTACATACTGTATAGATAGGCGAATATTACAAGTAGTCCAGTATTATTTAGTGGTCGCTCGGTAAACCGAAAAAATCGGCCCAAATTATCTAATTAAATCATATCAACATAGTCCAGAATCTCAAAGAAAAGTTTCCAACACCTTATGCATGGAATGCAGACTTTATCCTGCTATAATGGCAAAGATGGTCCAAATCAGTTTCAGTATGGTGTTACTAATTACGTAGCTAGTGAGTATTCTTACGGAGTTACCATTTGCATCGCATTTTTAAATAAATGCTGTTCTCTGTAAAGCAATGTGAAAATCTTTTCATATATGGTAAATATTGTATAAAAGTTGTATAAACATAATTTATTCTAAATATCCACTCTATTATATAATTATTTTGATCAATATTATGCCAACAGTTTAGATTTACTTTTTCATAAATGTTTTACCCTTGGAGCTCAGGTCCCCACCGTTTGCATAAATAAAAGATCCCCCATCCAAATTATCTTCTGGTTATCACGAAACCTCTCCTTGATAGGTCGAGACACATATCAGTTACTGCCTCACAGTGTTTGAGCAATGGAATGCAAACTTGTGTATATTGGAGTGTGTGCCTTCTGAGTAATATGGCTATTTATCTTGTATCAGAGAGAGTATAGAGGTCCCTCATACTAATGCCATCTTCTCAATCTACTAAAACGAAGATTATTCTAATCCTTCTTATCTATTTTGTATAGCTAGACAAATTGTTTCCATAAATAACAGAAATTCTTCATTATAGAAATAGAAGTGTAAGATGGAAAAACATAAGATGCAAAGCTCTTTAGTAAACAACATTATTCACATGACTGTAAAGAGCAGATAAATACATAACATAGTTTTTATTTCAACAGGCAATTGTTATCTTTGTGTCTTTAATATCTTTGGACAGAGATCACCTTTATTCATTATATTTTTAGAGAGCCTGTCAAAAACATTGCCAGGATTCTGCAGGATGCAAAAAAGTCACATGAGTAGGAGGTATTTACTTTCATGTGGGTCTGAGCGAGTGACCAGATATAAAGAATGGCCCCACAGAGATAGCCTGAAGATTGGATAGTACCACATGGATAACTTAAAGATTGGTCCCACTTGGTTAACCTAAAGGTTTAACTTATTTTAAACAGTTTATGCTTCATTCTCAGTAGTTGCTTTTCCATGAATAACTTAGATGCTGACATTTGACATATAGATTTGATAATAAAATCCAAATTGACTGATCCTTCTTAAAGATTCTTGTACTGATTCTTTCAACATGCTTTTGTTTTGTTTAAGATATATGTGTTGATGCTTATCAATACATATTTTTTGTTTATATTACTAAAAATATATATATTTTTTGTGTAGATTTGAATTGGATACATGCACTGGAAACATATTTAAATACCAAAATCCCAATACTTATTTCGCCTTAATGTAGCAAGTTAAAAAATTTACCACAAAATACCACAAAAAAACATCTCATCTAAGGAAAGAATAGCTGTAAATTTGAAAAAGTGCACACAAAGTAGCACATGTAATTTATTAAAAAGCTCAATGGTATATAAACCCTTTCATTTTCTTACATGGGATGCACTTTGGGCTGCTAAATAATCTTCACAAGGCCATGACTTTAAAGTCTTTTTTTTTTAACTTAGGGTATCACATAGCATGCATTCCAGAAGTTGTATTGTACAGTAATGACAGCTATAGCCTTTGTGAAACAGTGCAACTCTGGAGGTCCACACACCCTTTTTGTGTTTGCCCACCATGACTGACAATGAAGCGGATCCATTTTGTAACTAAAGGAAATATCATCAAACTGCTTTTAATTACAGATCTCCCTCCCCATTTGCTTTATTTCCTCATATGTGGCATGTGTCTAAAATTACACTCTGTGTAGATTTTTTTTTCCATGACATGCACCAACTTGCAGCCTGCACCCAATTTGTGGAATATGGAAGAACAATATTGCTGGATAATTAAAGCACAGAGCCAAGTAAACATAAATGGTTCCTGCACAAGCCTGATATTAGTGGCCAATGTACTTTCTCTCTTCATCCTTTTAGACGTGAAAGGAATGTAGTAATTGACACTCAATCAAAAAACATCCTTAGGACCAGCAAGCACATGATGAATATGTAAATACTTTAGCTTTTCCACGTAAATGCAGAGAAAACTGTAATTTTCTGAAAAAAGAGCAAAATAATAGGAGGATTACTGTGGTAAAACAGGCATGTCCATAGCTTATAGAGCAGGTATAAGTGTAGATGTAATCTTGCTGTGACCTAAACGAGAAAGTTTTAAAGTTAAAGCAGTTTTCATTAGTTGCTTATTATTTATTATTTAAAGTGACTCTTATGATCATTGGCAGTATATATTTATCCTTAAGGCAGTTTAAGTGATTTGAATTTAAACTCTAATTACATTTATTTAAAAAAAATTATTGACTGCTCGATCTAGTAGTACATGAAAAGGTAAGTTTTTGCACTGATTTAACAATAATACAGTCAACATATGTGAGGGAAGAAATCTGTGACTATACAGTGCAAGTGCAAATAATATAAAAGCAGTATACATAGATGAATGAGAAATGGTTTGAGATGTCAGTACTTTGTCACTTGCAGAATATGCCTACATGAGTCTTGAATTATTAATTCATCTTTTTCATCACCTCCAGCCAAATATATTCAGGAAAAGGAATGTAGTGGATCATCTTTGATGGTCTCCTTGAAAGAAGAAATAAAAACAGTTATGATGTTGTGACAGACCTGAGGAAGGGAAAGCTGAGTCCTGAACCACTTGATGACAGATTAAATCTGCATCACTTGTATTAAACCAATTGAGGTGACTTCAAAAGATACTTGCCAACAAATTCATGAAAATTGGGCTTTAAAAAGGGCTATAAATGGGCTTTTTTTGATCTGTCATTGATCCTGGTCTTGCCGGTTGTAAAACAATTGCATTGAAAACACTGACTAAGAATTGCCATGATAGTCTATACAATTATAAATTATTATTTAATTGTACATATAAGAAAATAGATTATTAATTGCGTGAAATATAACAAATGCACTCTGTATTGGTCTCCAGTTCATCGCAGGGCACTATATACACACACATTCACACACTGAGGCAATTTATTATAACCAATCTATCTATTAGCTTGTTTTAGGGAGGTGGGAAAAAAAACCGGTGTTGGTAGAAATCCCACATAGGCTGGTAAAACATATAGATTTACATACAGTACTTAAACGGATGAAAAACAAAATTAAACAAACGTGCAGGAGAAAACAGGGGACCCTGGAGGCAGTAATGCTTCCTAGTGTGCCATTCCTATTTATATTATCTATATCTATTTATATAATGGATTTTACATATTCTATATGATACATGATTGCAATTCTTGACAATTGACATATGATTTCTTGTTAAAATATATAATAAAATATCCACAAAGAGGTCATGGTCCACATGTACCAATAGCTGACATGACACCATTCCTATCTGGCCTAACATACCCTGGTGATAATTAAAACATTAGCCTGAGACAGAGTTCTTATTTAAGGCCAAGTTTTTGATTCCAGGCATTAGGCCAATCTGAGCAGCCTGTGACAGGTAGTTTTTGGCCCAACTAAGACTTTCACAGAGCCAGAGGGCTTCAGAGGACTTGGGTTGGCCCTGTTCACACCCATGAGATTTAAGATCACACAGGAAATCCGTAGAGTTGTCAACTTTGAACTAGTTGTGTGCCTTTCCTGGGTTTGGCATTATGAATATGAAAGTTTGAAGTCTCGAATGCTATACAGCAATGCGAAGTGAACTAGATTTTTACAGTGATTGATTACCTTTTATTTGTACTTGTAATGTGTAGAGCATAAACTGTTTAGAGGTTTGCACTGCAAACAGACTCTAACTGTCTCATTATGCAAAGACATAAAAAGATAAAAGAACATTGAAGACATTTGGAGGGTGTATAAAAACCACCTCTTAGTAACTTCTGCATCAGTGTCATTCATGTTACATATGATATACCACATATTCCATATCATGTTGGCATGCATGATGGCAGACAAATTCCATATCATGTTGGCATGCATGATGGCAGACACAAGTAGTGACTGTTGCAAATAACACATCAACAATATCCAATGCTAGTTCAGTGTAAGGTCACATCTGTGACACCGCCTGCTGGAAGATCTGAAAGCAAAATAACTTTGCTTACGTGGCTTTGTCTCATAAACTGGCAACACCAGCTGAGGTCTGTTTCAGTGAACTTGGGAATCTGCCAAGCTTCTTTCAAAAACAGGTTCGAACAAGTGACAAGACATGGATTCTTCAGGGAAAGAGACCTCTGTTTGCCTTGGTGCCAAGAAACTCTTATTACGGTGTGTATGTTAGTACTTTAAACAATGCATAAACACATACAGGACATATATATAACATCTGATGACATATCTGAAACACAATTAGAAGGTAAATGTCAGGCAAATGAGAGGCTCTTTCATGATTGGATGAACAATACAACAGTGGATGGCTTGGGTGATGGGCTTAGCACCCAGTGACCTTTTACCATGTGTGTGTGTGTGTGTGTGTGTGTGTGTGTGTGTGTGTGTGTGTGTGTGTGTGTGTGTGTGTGTGTTTGTGCACGTGTGTGTGATTCTCTGTTAACTCTGGCAGAACAAGAAAGAGAGCGCTGCTGATCAAACCCATTTTTGATTACACTCTACCACTTTGTTCAGGTTGCAGCAGGGCATGATTTATCGTCTCCATCTCAAGGAAAGAGTGAATAACAAAATGCATTATGCAAATAACAGATTAGCTGTGATGAAGGTGCATGGCCAGTGTTGATAGATCTGGTATTTATTTAGACAAATCAAGTGTGACTGAAGTTGCATTATAGATAAGGACAAAAAAAAAAGATTGTAATTTTGTTATTATTCTTAATATTTTTTACTAGATTATATATAGAAGTTTATATACTTTTATACATTTGGAATGGTTAGACATATCTGACATCTATATAAATAATTTTTCTTTTCAATGTAGAGCTAAACATGAGGCCAGTTTATACAAATAAGTGGAAAACTAGACATGTTTCTGCACTAAAGCAAAATAAAGCATTTCCTTCTATATCTATTCTGAGCTAAGCATTCTCCTTTCCCAGGCTAGCTGCACATTGCTTGTTGTTGTGTCCCACAATCATTGTTTAGACAGCTTGAGGCTTCTTCAAGAATGGAAATTTGATATTTGGAGTAAGAGGGCTGCATTGAACATTTTCAGAAATAATCTTATTTTGTCTATCAAACATTGATTTTTTATACATCAAAGTGATTATTCTATGGGTATCGTTCTGCTCAGGTAAGTAAACATTCTCTATCACTATCACAGGGATCAGTATCTGTATAATCAAGAATATAAACTGAAAGTGTTTTTGAATGTGATGTGGCATTGGGTGGATCGGCCCAATAGTTTTTTCTTCGTGTGATTAGTTGTAAATGTTAAATAATAGTTGTTGAGTGGTGCTTCATGTCACCTTACTGTCAGTATCTTCAGTTCAGTGTTTGGTCAGCGGTTTGAGGGTCCAGGTCATTTTCTCAACAGAAAAACACAGCTGGGCTGTGCTTTCAAATCTCAGGCTGAAATAGTGAGAGAGGGAGATAGAGAGAGGGAGAGAAAGTGAGACAGGGAAGGGAAGAAGGAGAAATATTAATTTCATAGCTAATCCTGTTATGGCTGTAAATGTAATTACATTTTTGGGGTTACAAGTAGAGCAAGAAATAGGTTACTGTCCTTCTATTGTAGGTCTATCTGCTAAAAAATTGTTAAGCAAACTTGTTTAGTACTTGCATGAAAACTGTTGTAATGATGAAATCGGCAACCAGCCACTGTTAATTACTTCTTCTGAGACAAACTAGTCAGACTGCCTTGTCTCACAAGTACATTCTGCTGGAATGCCTGCTAAGTTCCTACAAACCATTCTCTTATTCACAAAACAATCACTGCTGCCTAATATAAGAAACGAGATGGTGTAGTGAGATAACATTGACAGCCTCTCCTGAAAGGGAAACATATACTATTATTACCAAAACCCATTGTCAGAAAGATCTATTTGGAATAAAATGTGACAGGGCACAGTCAGCGGATACTTGTGCGATCACAATTCACCATAAACCACAGTTACATAGAAACATCTCCAATTACTGGGTCACAGACTACAAAGCAGGCGGTCTTTCAATGATGTGAGAGGATAGAAAGACAGAAAGAGGTAGAGAGAGACAGAGAAACAAGAGAAGTATTATTACCTACAACCAGGAAAACACAGTATTTCTTGATGGTGTGTCCATAAGCAACAGACTTATTAAAGTCATATATCATCCAAAACCAACATATGCTTAATAGTGTTTTGGTACTTTGGAGGTGGTATTACAAAATGATATCACACCAACAAAGTCCTATACATGAGTGTAACCTGGGTAGCCTTTTTTTAAAGCCATTATAATAATATGAATTTGAATAAGGGTACGTTGCACGTTGCAACATTGCACAGTGGCTAACACTAAATATTTCAGTAATGCAAATTGTTAATTATTTATGCCATTCAATGTTGTAACTTTTAACATTTTTATATTTTAATGAATATTTTAAACTCCATAATATTCCAAGTTTACTATTATTTTAAGTGCAGTGTTTATATCAAATAGAAGGTTAAAGTATAGCTAAATGCTATAATATATATTATCAATACACAGAAGGTGACAGTAATTACATGAATAATAATAATAATAATAATAATAATAATAATAATAATAATAATAATAATAATAATAATAATAAAAAAAAAAAAAAAAAAAAGAAGAAGAAGAAGAAGAAGAAGAAGAAAAATACCATCTGGTAGGTGGTTGGTAAGTAAATTAATATTAACATTTTAAAATAAAAAATATTTTTTGTATTTAATTTAATTTATAAAGTTAATTTTCATTCTAATCTGCCATTTAATAAATAAGATTTCCATTGCAACATCTGCTCACTGATTTACTAGGCAGCGTGTTCAAGATTTGTTTTACTTACTAAATTCAACTCAACAACATCTGCAGCTCAATTAAGTCCAAATGAACTAATGACCTCATCATTCAGCTGATACAATTGAAAATCTGGCAGATGTACAAGCATTCTTTCAGTGCAAGTAATGCTTACCTTGGTAACTACCTTACAGCTACTCCTCATTGTACAGATGATAAATATACCAGTGGAAGATATGAACCAGCATATTTGATAATATAATGCCTGTAAGTCTGATGTATATAACAAAAAGTTAAATGCCACCCCATTCATAATTCTAATTCAGTTTTGACTGAATGAAAGGGTTTATTAGTGCACTGGTGTGTGCTGTTGAAGGAACTAATAAAACATGTAATCTATTAGGAATAATTAATCTTTTACTAATTGGTCATTTTGAGTTCATATTCTAATTAACTAAACCAATAGTGGGAGCTCCAAGTGAAATGCAAATGCAAATATTTAGAAAGAGCTCTGGCACAAGCAGTGTGACTGTGGTGATCTGAGCTCAAAGGAGGCTATATTTTTTTAGCTGCTCAGCCATTTTAGCAGTGATAAAGCTGCCTGTCACATTTTTCTCCCTGACAACATCAGTTCCCATTCACACCCCAGCCCCGAGTGAGCCCTAAAGTGCCCTACAGCCACCCCTTCCTTGCCTTGTTTGCATTCAAATGTGCAAAAATCCAAAAGGTGACTTTTTCTTGCAGCTAGGTGGAAAACTGGATTAGGCTGAAGTGACTGAATCCTTCCAGCAAGATGTTGTGCATGAGTGTGTGCTTGTGAGAGAGATAGAGGCCTTTCCGGCTGATTGTAAAACTGTGCCTTTCAGCTTTCAGTTCCCAGTGGCAGACAGCCAATGACAGTGATCCTTTCTCCTATTCGTAGTGTATCCCCCAACATTGCACCAGGTTTATCACCATCAGTACCTTTTACTAAGATGTGAATCATAAGTGAATCATATTAGTATTTTATTACATATATACTATTCTATTATTATTGTTTATTTTCTTTTTAATGTTACTGCTGTAACAGTAATGTGCTTCTAGATTAAAAAAAAAATTAAAATAGTCAAATATGTAACCCTTAAGGATCGCTTACTTCGCTTGGATTGCTTTAAAATATTTTCTTTTTTTTTAGTTCAGAACCCTTCAGCAGAGTGTTTCTCTATCGGAAAGAAACAGAACCCCACACTATTTGTTATAGCTTATTTAGACAGGTAAGTATAAAGCAATCTTATTTCGGTGAAGTCTACTTGTAAAAAAATGTTGCTGTTGAATTAAGTTTTAATCAGTCTGGCTCCAACTGCAATTATAGTTTAGATTAATTGCAGTCTCAACATCAAATTAAGGTAATTGGAAGAAATTAATTGAGTATATTTTAAAATCGCTCTTATGCTCATAGACCATATTGGTCTAGTTGGCCATATGCTCATAAGTTATAATGACTACATAGTGTACAGTTTTTGAAGTTAAAGTATTTACAATTGAATGTAAAATGTAAAATTTATATCTTGGATCTGTATATTTTAGTAAAGTTTCTTTGAGACAATGTTCATTGCAATATGTGTTGTGTATCAGTTATTTTTGTAGAAGTTCTCAGCAACACAAGAACACATAACCTGCTGCAGGATATAACTGTAATTCTACAGAAATGCAGAAATATCCAAATTAATATTTGCAATGGTTTTATGCTCTTAAGCACGCATGTAAGCTTTACTACAGATATCTCAGAAATTCTTAAGAAATCTGTGTTTCAGATTAAAAACTTTGACAGATATATGTGATTGAAGGTTTTGCCATTACACTGGTAGCAGTTAAGAATTTTACAATATGATAAAATAAAATGATATAGAATTCTAAGAAACCCAGCCATTAGGGGGGCACAAGCCAGTGTACTCTTAGTGCCGGTCCCAAGCCCGGCTAAATGGGGAGGGTTGCGTTAGGAAGGGCATCCAGCGTAAAACATGTGCCAAATCAAATATGCGGATCACAAATGAGAATTTCATACCGGATCGGTCGAGGCCCGGGTTAACAACGACCGCCACAGGTATCGTTAGCCGACAGGGTACCGGTGGAAATTGGGCTACTGTTGGCCGAAGGAGGAGAAGGAGGAGAAGGAGAGGAGGAAGGCGTCTACAGAGACGGCAGGAAAAGGAGCAGTGTAGGAGAGTAGAGGTTCGGGTTGGTACTTTAAATGTTGGTACTATGACGGGTAAAGGGAGAGAGATAGCTGATATGATGGAGAGGAGAAAGGTAGATGTGTTGTGTGTTCAGGAGACCAAGTGGAAAGGGAGTAAGGCCAGGAAGGCCAGGAAGGCCATTGGAGGTGGGTTTAAACTGTTTTATCATGGTGTGGATGGAAAGAGAAATGGTGTAGGGGTGATTCTGAAGGAAGCGTACAGTAAGAGTGTAGTGGAGTTGAAGAGAGTTTCTGATAGGGTGATGATCGTGAAGGTGGAAGTTGAAGGGATGATGATAAATGTCATCAGTGCCTATGCTCCACAAGTTGGCTGTGAGATGGAGGAGAAAGAAAGATTCTGGAGTGAATTAGATGAAGTGGTAGATGGTGTACCTAGAAAAGAACGATTGGTGATTGGGGCAGACTTTAATGGGCATGTAGGTGAAGGGAACAGAGGTGATGAGGAGGTGATGGGTAGGTATGGTTTTAAGGAGAGGAATGTGGAAGGGCAGATGGTGGTAGATTTTGCTAAAAGGATGGAAATGGCAGTGGTGAACACGTATTTTAAGAAGAAGGAGGATCATAGGGTGACGTATAAGAGTGGAGGAAGGTGCACACAGGTGGATTATCTTCTGTGTAGGAGATGCAACCTGAAGGAGATTGGAGACTGTAAGGTGTTGGCGGGGGACAGTGTAGCTAGACAGCATCGGATGGTGGTCTGTAGGATGGTTTTGGAGGCGAAGAAGAAGAGGAGGAAAGTAAGGTTTGAAAGAAGAATAAGATGGTGGAAACTGAAGGAGGAAGAGTGTAGTGTGAGGTTCAGGGAAGAGGTCAGACAGGGGCTTGGTGGTGGTGAAGAGGTGCCGGATGATTGGGCAACTACTGCAGGAGTGATGAGGGAGGCAGCTAGAAAAGTACTTGGTGTGACATCTGGAAATAGAAAGCAAGACAAGGAGACGTGGTGGTGGAATGAGGAAGTGCAGGAGAGCATTAGGGGAAAGAGATTGGCAAAACAGAAGTGGGATCGACAGAGTGATGAGAAGAGTAGGCAGGAGTACAAGGAGATGCGGCAGCAGGTTAAAAGGGATGTGGCGAAAGCCAAGGAAAAGGCATATGAGGAACTGTATAAGAGGTTGGACACTAAGGAAGGAGAAAAGGATTTATACCGATTGGCCAAGCAGAGGGACCGAGCTGGGAAGGATGTACTGCAAGTTAGAGCAATAAAGGATGGAGAGGGAAATGTGTTGACTAGTGAGGAGAGTGTGTTGAGAAGATGGAGGGAGTATTTTGAGCAGCTGATGAATGAGGAAAATCAGAGAGAGAGAAGGTTGGAGGATGAGGAGTTGGTGAAGCAGGATGTAGATAGGATTAGTAAGGAGGAAGTGAGAGCAGCGATTAAGAGGATGAAGAATGGAAAGTCGGTTGGACCAGATGACATACCGGTAGAAGCGTGGAGATGTTTAGGAGAGATGGCAGTGGAGTTTTTAACCAGATTGTTTAACAGGATTCTGGAAGGGGAGAGGATGCCTGAGGAATGCAGAAGGAGTGTGCTGGTACCGATCTTTAAGCATAAGGGAGATGTGCAGACCTGCAGTAACTACAGGGGAATTAAGTTGATCAGTCACACCATGAAGTTATGGGAAAGAGTAGTGGAAGCCAGGCTGAGAGAAGAGGTGACCATCTGTGAGCAACAGTATGGTTTCATGCCGAGGAAGAGCACCACAGATGCCTTATTTGCTTTGAGGATGTTGATGGAGAAGTATAGAGAAGGACAGAAGGAGCTGCATTGTGTATTTGTGGATTTAGAGAAAGCGTACGACAGGGTGCCGAGAGAGGAGTTGTGGTATTGTATGAGGAAGTCAGGTGTGTCAGAGAAGTATGTGAGGGTGGTGCAGGACATGTATGAGGACAGTGTGACGGCAGTAAAGTGTGCAGTAGGTACGACAGACTGGTTCAGGGTGAAGGTTGGACTGCATCAAGGATCGGCCCTGAGCCCTTTTCTGTTTGCAGTGGTGATGGACAGGTTGACGGACGAGGTCAGACAGGAGTCTCCCTGGACTATGATGTTTGCAGATGATATTGTGATTTGTGGTGAGAGTAGAGAGCAGGTTGAGAAGAGCCTGGAGAGGTGGAGATATGCGCTGGAGAGAAAGGGAATGAAAGTCAGTAGGAGTAAGACAGAGTACATGTGTGTGAATGAGAGGGAGGGCAGTGGAGTGATGCGGTTGCAGGGAGAAGAGGTGGAGAAGGTGGAGGAGTTCAGGTACCTGGGGTCAACAGTGCAAAGTAATGGAGAGTGTGTTAGGGAAGTAAAGAAAAGAGTGCAGGCAGGGTGGAGTGGGTGGAGAAGAGTGACAGGAGTGATTTGTGATAGAAGAGTATCTGCAAGAATGAAAGGGAAAGTTTATAGGACTGTGGTGAGACCTGCGATGTTGTATGGATTAGAGACAGTGGCATTGAGTAAAAAACAGGAGGTGGAGCTGGAGGTAGCGGAGCTGAAGATGTTGAGGTTTTCGTTGAGAGTGACGAGGATGGACAAGATTAGAAATGAGTTTATTAGAGGGACAGCACATGTAGGATGTTTTGGTGACAAGGTGAGGGAGGCGAGATTGAGATGGTTTGGACATGTGCAGAGAAGGGACATGAATTATATTGGTAGAAAAATGCTGAAGATGGAGCCACCAGGTAGGAGGAAAAGAGGAAGGCCAAGGAGGAGGTTCATGGATGTGGTGAGGGAAGACATGCAGGTAGTTGGTGTAAAAGAGGCAGATATAGAGGACAGGGTGGTATGGAGACGGATGATCCGCTGTGGCGACCCCTAATGGGAGCAGCCGAAAGAAGAAGAAGAATATAGAATTCTAAGAGATCACAAAGATCACATCTGTTTAACTCCAAAAAAAAAAAAATTATTTAGGAATTCAATTCAATTTCAATTAATTTTTATTTGTATAGCGCTTTTAACAATTAACATTGTCTCAAAGCAGCTTTACACAGATAATGTGGTGATAAAAAATGAATATGTTCTTTATAAGTGTAAGTTTGTCCCTGATGAACAAGCCGGTGGCGACTGTAGCAAGGAAAAACTCCCCGAGATGGCATAAGGAAGAAACCTTGAGAGGAACCAGACTCAAGAGGGAACCCATCCTCATCTGGGTTGCACCGAATGTCCATTTATTACAGATAAACAATGTTGCCGGGTACAGTGATGGTGATCAGAAGCAATCTGTAGTCTTGAGTCAGTGTAGCAGACTGTTGACATTAACTACAGTCCAAATCCATCCTCAAAGCTCCTGTTCTACTCCAGAATTTCATGGAACCACCGAAAGGGGTTAATGAGAATCCGTCCTCAGCTGCACAGAGTGGCCTACAAATGGGGAGGACACTATCTAGAGGCAGGCCTGGACAAAGTGGGAAGTTAACAAGATATTTGCTGAAGTTTACCACTGCTTCCCCAGACCATTACTCAGCAGAATAAACCTCAGGAGTTTTTCAGTCACCCTACAAAGAAAGTTCAATCAACTAATTGAGTAAACAATATTTGTCAGCTTTTAGACAAAGGAAGCAAACAATAGCATGTGCATGTATTTGTTTATGTCTGCACTTGATGAAAATTAATGAATAATAATAAAAAGCAGTACTGTCATCAGAGATACTGCATTGTGTCACCTACACACCCAAGTTCATCAATCTGGCCTTTATTTATCCCACAATCTGCCCTATATTAAAACACACACAAAAAAAACCCCACCTGCTCCAGCAACTATTTTTTTGGATCTAGCATAATTCCCGTCCTGGTACACACCTCTAAATTACACTGGAAAGAGTACAAGCAGCTGCATGTCTCAATAAACTGTCTGTGAGGTAGACCCCTCCAGCGTGCCCAAATGCTATTGCTTTTTGCCTGGTACCATGCCTTCTCCTAGACCTTTGGAATAATAAATTGGGAAAAAATCTATCTTTATCTTAATCTAACTATCTGGGTCCCTGGTGGTCTAGTGGTTAGTATGCGGCGCTCTCACCGCTGTGGCCCGGGTTCGATCCCCGGTCAGGGAACCAACCCCAGCCATTAGGGTTGCACAAGCCTTAGTGCCGGTCCCAAGCCCGGATAAATGGGGAGGGTTGCGTTAGAAAGGGCATCCAGCGTAAAAACATGTGCCAAATCAAACATGCAGATGGTCCGCTGTTCCCCTAATAGGAGAAGCTGAAAGAAAGTTTATCTTAATCTATCTATATTTGCAGCCAGTGGCCACTATAAATATTTGGTTTCGATGTTTAACTTGTCCAACCAACCTTGAATCAAGCCTTAATAAAGGAACTGCACTGAAGGACATTTTTTTTAACATAATTATTTTTATGTCATGAGGACATCCAAGTCTCCCCAAAATCCTATGTCACATCTCTCCTGGGTGCTAATGTCTGTGACAATAGCTGTATGCTATGTAAAGAAATATGAGTTTTTAAGATATCTCCTCAAAGTCCCAAGGCTTAGTGAAAATAAATGCACTGATAAGCTGGCTAATTTTCATATACATGAAGCAGGAATAAAATATTTTATGCTTTACAAATTATTTTTCTTTTATCTTTCATATCTTTAGTACCTGATCAAAGGGGTAAAATCTCGCATTCAGCATACCCTTGAGGCTTAGAAGGTGTTAGATTCCCTCACGAAGAAGGTTGCTTCATTTGATACAGATTGAGGCAGAGTTAACATGCTATTGGCTACAAGGAAGTTTCATGAATAACATGAGAAACAAAATCCAAAAATCTATTTAGCCATTGTTGAAATTAGATAAAATACTATGGATTAGACACTATTTTCACTGATCACTTCTGGGTTATAAAATAAAAAATGGGCATTCCTGGAGTTAGTTTACTGATGGGATGATGCTTGAATATGCTTATGAATTAGGAAACAGTAGCAATAATTAAGCCCATTAATGTGATGTCTGTGGCAACCCCTCTTGCCACAGACTTGACATTATGTCTCACACACGACATAAACTGTTGTCATCATCATTCTTGATAGACGAACTATGCACTTTCACTACCTGCATGACCCAGAAAGTCTATAATCCACACACAGGTGGCTCACTTCACCTTCAAACAGACCTCCACAGGGCCTTTTGTTACAATAATTCCCACTTTTTCCTTTCAACCTATCCATCAAAGAAAATGGCTCTAGTGATACTCCTGGAGATGGGCCAATATGATGCCACTGGGTGTTTTGCAGCAGTGCATCAGTCTTATCATAAATGACTACACAAGTATTTACACCAGGCCAGTGGGTAAAGCAGTGGTTAACCGCAGACATTCTGCAGTGCGGAGATGATAGGAAGTTTAATCCTATTAAAATAAGCCCTTCTTAGAGGTCTGGAGGTCCAACCAATTCCACTGCCTTTTTTGTCTTCCTAGAGTCTCCCTGGTGGCTTGCATGTTTCACTTTTCTTACATTAAACAAGACCATACATCCCCTTGCTACCCCATTTTGTTTCAGCACAGGTGGCTCCACATATACATTCTGGTAGCTGGTGAACTTCTGCTGGATGTTTTTGTATAAATGTAAAATTTTTAAAGGATTATTTTTATATGCATTTCCAAGGTGGATTCATGCAGGCTCTTTCTAAAAAATCTTACAAAAATCCAGTAAATTGATTAGCAAATCCAAACTGTGTAATATTATGTTTGTTAAGGATTGGTGTCCTATTCAGGGTGAAAGGCAGGAATATACCCCCAGAAACTGGGGCAGCTTTGAGGAACAGAGGGTGGTGTTGCTGATTCACAGGTTCAGGATCAAGCTTGACCTCAGTTTACTATCTGTACTGAGTTTTTGAATGTGCTCTCCAAGTCTGTATGGGTTTTCTCTGGGATCTATCATTCCCCCCCACCTCCAAACACATACCAGTAGAGAGTTTGGATAAGATAAATTAACCCTAGGTGTGAATGAGTGTGTTTGCATTGTGATTGTAATGGACTGGTGTCCTATCCAGTGTCCTATCCAGTGTCCTAATGCCCACTTTTTCTGGGATTCACTGTGCTTCTGCATTCACTGTGACCACAGAATAAATTCAAAAGTAATCAAAATTGTGGATAGGAAGAAATGTAGGTTCTGGCTAAATCTTTTATGGATATGCTGCTGAATTTTTGATTGTAAACTGATTCATGTCTGAAAGTGTTACCAAGATAAAAAATGAAAAAATGTACCCCAAGTAAAAGATTAAAAATAAAGGACCTGGTGGAAAAAAGCAGTTTTTGTGTTTTTTTGTGCAACTTCATTACTAGGTTGTGTGGGTGAATTACTCAAAAGATATACAATAGAACTTAATTATTGAGGAAATTATCAGTGTAACTGATACATACATATTTCTAACAGCTTAGCTGTGCTTGCTTAGAAAATAACATAAACAAGCACAAAGAACTAAGATTATAGGTAAATAAATTATTACACTTAGATGGTCCTTAAAACTGGGTGATCAACTCCATTTAATATCTTCATTGTTTTTTTATGCCACCTTATTGTTTCTGAAAGTTCAGCAAAAAATGTGTATAACAACATACAGATAGGGTCACATCAGTGGCGGGTTGTCAGGTTTAGGCCTTCTCTGTAGCCTAAACACTATCAGAACGTTTTACAACTTAGGTTTTACTACTCTATTCCCTTCATTTCATAGCTTTTCTCTTGGTTGCACTGCTTTAACTAGTGCAAGTTCTTGTTTGAGTTTCTATCCAATCAGGTTTCAGCCATCACATCATGTGTTTCCAGGGACAAAGGAATCTATGTGAGGCCTTCAGAATTAACAGTGTGGGTGCCTATAGTAAAAAAATACATTAGAATGAATCTGTGATTTTAACCAAACAGATTTCAAGTAGGATTTCCTGGGCCATATAGCAGGTGTGTAATAACATCAGCATTCTTAAATCCTTTGATTGAATGATCAGAGAGCACATTTAATACCGTTATTATTGATGCTTCTGTTAACTCAGCCATTAGGGAGGCACAAGACAGTGCACTCTTAGTGCTGGTTCCAAGCCCGGATAAATGGGGAGGGGTGTGTTAGGAAGGGCAACCAGCGTAAAACATGTGCCAAGTCACACATGACTACATTCTATGCAGGAGATGCAACCTGAAAAATAGTGGAGAAGGTGTTGGCAGTGTACAGCTAGACAGCATCAGATGATGGTCTGAAGGATGACTTTGGATGTGAAGAAGAAGAGAAGGAGAGTGAGGACTGAAAAAGAATAAGATGGTGGAAACTGAAGGAGGAAGACTGTAGTGTGAGATTCAGGGAAGAGGACAGACAGGGGCTTAGTGGTGGTGAAGAAGTGCAGGATGATTGGGCAACTACTGCAGAAGTGATAAGTTGCATCGGCAACAACATTGGCATGACATCTGGAAGGAGAAAGGAAGACAAAGAGACGTGGTGGTGGAATGAGGACGTGCAGGAGAGCATAAGGAGAAAGAGAATTGGCAGAGAGATGAGAAAAGTAGGCAAGAGTACAAGGAGATGCAGCAGCAGGTGAAGAGGGATGTGGCAAAAGCAAAGAAAAAGATGTATATATATATATATATATATATATATATATATATATATATATATATATATATATATATATATATATAAGCTGTATGAAAAGTTGAACACTAAGGAAGGAGGAATGGATTTATACCTTTTGGCGGGGCAAAGGGTTGAGAAGATAGAGTAAGTATTTTAAAAAGCTGATGAATGAGGAAAATGAGAGAGAGAAAATGGTTGGATTATGTGGAGATGGTGAAGCTGGAAGTGGATAGGTTTAGTATGGAAAGTCAGTTGGACCAGATGACATACCAGTAGAAAAAATAAATGTTTAATTCATTTTTATTTGTATAGCACTTTTAACAAGGAACATTGTCTCAAAGCAGCTTTACACAGATAATGTGGTGATAAATGAATAAGATGTTCTTTATAAGTTTGTCCCTGATGAGCAAGCCGGCGGCAACTGTGGCAAGGGAAAACTCCCCGACATGGCAGAAGGAAGAAACCTTGAGAGGAACCAGACTCAAGATCTGGGTTGCACCGAATGTCCATTTATTACAGCTAATCGATGTTGTGGAGTACAGTGATGGTGATAAGAGCAAACTGTAGATTTTAGATGGATGGCAGTAACTACAGGGGAATAAAGTTGATCAGTCACACCATGAAGTTATGGGAAAGAGTAGTGGAAGCCAGGCTGAAAGAAGAGGTGACCATCTTTGAACAATAGTATGGTTTCATGCCAAGAAGAGCACTATAGCCGAAATATTTGCTTTGAGAATTTTGATTAAGAAGTATAGAGAAGGTCAGAAGAAGTTGCATTGTGTGTTTGTGGATTTAGAGAAAGCATACAACAGGGTGCCGAGAGAGGAGTTGTGGTATTGTATGAGGAAGTTAAGTGTGTCAGAGAAGTGTGTGAGGGTGGTGCAGGACATGTATGAGGACAGCAGAGTAGTGTGCAGTAGGAACGACAGACTGGTTTAAGGTGGAGGTTGGACTGCATCAAGGATGGAAAAGTGGTAAAGGACAGGTTGACAGATGAGGTCAGACAAGAGTCTCCATGGACTATGATGTTTGCGAATAATATTGTGATTTGTGGTGAGAGTAAGGAGCAGGTTGAGAAGAGCCTGGAGAGGTGGAGGTACGTGCTGGAGAGAAGGGGAATGAAAGTCAGTAGGAGTAAGACAGAGTACATGTGTGTGAATGAGAGGGAGGGCAGTGGAGTGGTGCGGTTGCAGGGAGAACAGGTGTTGAAGGTGGAGGAGTTTAAGTACCTGGGTTTAACAGTGCAAAGTAATAGAGAATGGGTTAGAGAAGTGAAGAAAAGAGTGCAGGCAGGGTGGAGTGGGTGGAGAAGAGCGGAAGGAGTGATTTGATATAGAAGGGTATCTACAAGAGTGAGAGGGATAGGAGTGATAGGACTGTGGTGAGACCTGCTATGTTGTATGGTTTACAGACAGTGGTGTTGACTAAAATATAGGAAGTAGCTAAAGGTAGCAGAGCTGAAGATGCTGAAATTTTCACTGGGAGTGACAAGGATGAACAGGATTTAAAATGATTTTTTATTAGAGGGACCACACATGTAGGACGTTTTGGAGACAAAGTAAGGGAGGCCCGACAGAGATGGTTTGAACATGTGCAGAGTAGGGTATATCGGTAGGAGAATGCTGAGGATGGAGCCTCCAGGCAGGAAGAAAATAGGAAGACCAAAGACGTATTGGCCAGAGACAGATGTCGAGGGCGGGGTAACCCTTAACGGGAGCAGCCGAAAGAAGAAAAAGATGAAGAAGAAAAAGAAGAAAAAGATGAAGAAGAAGAAGAAGAAAAAGAAGAAGAAGAAGAAGATTATTGATGCTTCTGTTAGATATGTTGCATTAAGTTGCAGAGTTGTGGCTGCAGTGAAAGGAGATTATTTGAATTGTGTTTGGGTTTCTTGCTTTAGTAATGCCATTAATTTTCACTGCATGAGATACCTGTCTATGATGTAGTACTGTTTTATACTGCTTTTCTGTATAGCATTGATGGTTTCTGTAATGGTGGTGTTATAATGTTGGTATTAATAGGTGAATTAATTCAGGTAGGACACTACTAAAGGTGTGAAATGCACGGCCTGCCACAGCATGCCAGAAAGCTTCATAGTTAACCCTGGAAAACTCTGAAATTCTGTTCTGGTTTCAGCTAATAAGTGTAAATCATTTTAAATACATTTCAGTAAAGAGTTAATGGAACAGACATCTATTTGTTCCATGTACAGTACAATGTGCTTTTACCAGCTTTCCAACATATATTTTTGCTACAATGCCACAAAGACGAACATTTAAAACTTTTTTTTTGTTTGTTATTTGAATTACTAAAAACAAAAAAGCATCCAGACAGAGTACCTTCTCAAAGTCTAAAGATCATGCCTCCAGTGGCCTCTAATTTACTTTTTCAGATAAAAGAAACAGAATTTCTGCTGAAGCCTGAAGCTGTGTTGTCTGACATACCAGGAAGCTTGTGTAAGTCACTGATCAATAATCTTCATGTTGAAAAAGAAGCATTTTTGCATAGGATAATGACAATGAGAAGATAATTTTCATCAATGTTGTCTTAAAAGTGCATGTGATTTTTTTTTTTAGTTAACGCCTAATAAATGCTTTCAAATCACATGGTTTACACACTAATTTTTAAATACACAAATTACAAATTGCATAAATTGCTTTTTTAAACAGTATGCACAGAAAACACAACAACCTATGCTGTTTTTTTATTGATAGTTCACAAAAAAAATTGGCGGTTTACAAAAAAAAAAAAAAAGCACAACAAAGAAAACCGTGATAAATATAATAAGCAGTTGTTATCAGCACACACAAGTAACCATATGAATTGCATTGACTAACATTTGTAAACTTTTGCAAACTATACAATTTTATCAAATAATAATGTATAATTAAAATTAACATAGAGTTACATAAACTTCATATATAAACTTGTACTCTTTACACTTACTTAAAAATTTGGATTTACCACAATATGTTATTAGTACTCAGAATCTTTTTGATAATTAAAAAATTGACAACTTTAAATGCTTGGAGCCTGAAAAATAACAGAATAGCCTGGTGAAAGTGTGATGTAAGAAGAGGCAGAACAATCTTTAGAAGAGGTATACGAGTGAAATGCAAAAGGTCAAGGAAAAGAGGTGGAGAGAAGTAAATTGGAATTGGTAAAGAGAGGGAAAATTGGCAGAGGGCGGACAATAGGATGATGAGAAAAGAAAGAAGACTTGGCAGGAATGGGTGGAGGGGCAACACACAAAGAAGAAGGATCTCAAAAGAGATGAGATGCAAGCCACTGACCATGTTATGAACCGTGACAGAAGCAATTTCAAAAAACCCACTTGACACATTTTCTTTATTTTATTCTGAGTTTATCTAAGATATCCTCCTAAAAGAGCAGGACCAGAGACAACAAAATTCTTAGGAAGACTTTTCATCCAGAAGATTAAAAATATTCACCAGCAGCACATTAAAGACCAAGACTTCAACAGACTGTGGATGTTTAAGAAAACATTCAAACAAATGCATGCCTCAGACATTGAATCAACACTTTGCTCGAGAAAAAATATCTAAATTCTCTGCTCTCACAGAAATACTGAACGAACAAAAAAAAAAAAAGGTAAATGAAGAAATATATATATTTAAGTTTGAAATGTTGTTTATTCTTGTAATTTTATCTATTTATCCAAACATGCAATACACAAACAGTAAAATTATTTTCTTTTTGATATTCCAAAAAAAAACCCGTTGTTTTTTTTTTTTTTTAAACTCTCAACTGTTTGAAAGACTAATCAAATAGAACTGCGGGAATAAATATTTTTTGTCTTTAGTGTACCTGTTTGACTTGCATATGAATGTAATGTATACTAATTTTTTAGGTTTAAGTTATAAGAGTTATAAGAACGTTAAGCACTGTTAAGATCGTTAAACACTGTGCTGACTTTCTACCTTTATTACACCATTGGCCAGTGTGGGAACAATGTTCTTATCTTTTGATAACGATCATGTCCTCAACTCCACCTGCTAAAGATGACAGAAAAGCCTTTGCATCTAAGTTTACTTGGTCCTTTTGACTTCATTAAGAGCATGTATCCTCTTTTTTGAACAGAATCATGTAAACAAATGTGAGCAAATTTGTAAAACAAAAAATAAAAAAAAAGTTCTGTTTGCAATACAGTTCATATTTGCTGTAATTTTTATGTACATCACAATTCCTAATACTGATTTTAGAGATAATATAGATTTTTTCTGAAGTTGATGTGCACTCAGTATTTGGATACTAGTATTATATATATATATATATATATATATATATATATATATATATATATATATATATATATATATATATATATATATATATATATATATATATATAGAGAGAGAGAGAGAGAGAGAGAGAGAGAGAGAGAGAAAGAGAGAGAGAGAGAAAAAGAGAGAGAGTATACTGTATTTATTTATTTATTTATTTACTTACTAAGTTGTGTTTGCTTTATTTGCCTTGCATGTGATATGTGTATGTCAGGCTGATGACGAGGAAGCGGAAATAACTCTACCATTGTCTTTATTAAAAAGTACAATTCAAAAACACTCTTAAGCCATGGCAAAAAACAAACAAAGAATATCCGCTCGGGACGAGTAATCCACAACGCGAGTAGTGTTCAAACAGAAAACAAAACGAAAGCAAACCACCAACTGCAAAGAGTAGTCCGACGCGGAAACAGAGTCTGGAGCCAGAACCAGCGGGAAGGCTGGCGGTCGCGGAATGATCAGCAGGACATTCAAGAACCGACAGCCTGTGACTCGAGAACGTGAGTTATTATAGTCTAGTCCATAACGAGCCACAGCTGTCGGTGATCATGGCCGGCAAAGGATAACGAGGCAACGTGACAGCGGCCGAGGGAGGCGTGGCAGGGGAATCCCTGACAGTACCCCCCCCCCCCTCCAGGGGCGGCACCTGACGCCCCAAAACCCACCAACGCCAGGCGGGCCGGGGCACTCTGAGGAAGGCCTCTCCAACCGACCTGGGACAAAGGAGGCCTCGTGAGCATCGCAGCGGAACAGGGGAAGATCGGAAGGGGCCCAAGGCGAAACGGCGTCTTCGGTCGGGATCAGGAACGGGTCAACGGCCCTCGAAAAGACCGGAAGCTGAGCAGAATTCCTGGCGGAGATCAGCGGTGGCGCGACCTCCACGACGGGTAACCTGAACCGTACGCCGTCGACGACGAAGGCCAAAGCGACGTCCACGGCGGAGACCAGGAACACAGGGGCACTTTTGGCAGGACGTTGGGCCATAACGACACCCTCGGAGAGACTCTGGAGAGCTTTGCCGTCACCATGCGGGGAACCTGGAGGCCCGACGTCGCCCTGCGGGGAACCTGGAGGCCCGACGTCGCCCTGCGGGGAACCTGGAGGCGAGCCGTCGCCCTGCGGGGAACCTGGAGGCGAGCCGTCGCCCTGCGGGGAACCTGGAGGCGAGCCGTCGCCCTGAGGACGACTTGGGGGCGAGCCCTCGCCCTGAGGACGACTTGGGGGCGAGCCCTCGCCCTGAGGACGACTTGGGGGCGAGCCGTCGCCCTGAGGACGACTTGGGGGCGAGCCATCGGCTGCTGTGGAGCCCGGGGGCGAGCCGTCGTCTTCTGTGGCTGGGCCCTCTTGGGGACTCTGGAACTGAGCGGCACCCTCGGCGGAACTCTGTGGCTGAGCGGCACCCTCGGCGGAACTCTGTGGCTGAGCGGCACCCTCGGCGGAACTCTGTGGCTGAGCGGCACCCTCGGCGGAACTCTGAGGCTGAGCGGCACCCTCGGCGGAACTCTGAGGCTGAGCGGCACCCTCGGCGGAACTCTGAGGCTGAGCGGCACCCTCGGCGGAACTCTGAGGCTGAGCGGCACCCTCGGCGGAACTCTGAGGCTGAGCGGCACCCTCGGCGGAACTCTGAGGCTGAGCGGCACCCTCGGCGGAACGCTGAGGCTGAGCGGCACGCTCGTGAAGGGTCAGTGGCGGCTCGACGCGCTCGTGATGGGTCAGTGGCGGCTCGGCGCGCTCGTGACGGGTCAGTGGCGGCTCGGCGCGCTCCTGCCACCTCACCTCGGCGCGCTCGTGACGGGTCAGTGGCGGCTCGGCGCGCTCGTGACGGGTCTGTGGCGGCTCGTCGCGCTCGTGACGGGTCTGTGGCGGCTCGTCGCGCTCGTGACGGGTCTGTGGCGGCTTGTCGCGCTCGTGACGGGTCTGTGGCGGCTCGGCGCGCTCGTGGGAATGCTGGGATGCCATGGCGCGCTCGCAGACGTTTGGAGATATGGAGCGTCCACGAGAACCCCGAAACACAGCAGCGCGCTTGTACAGATCCAGGGGCAGAGCCGTGTGTCCGTGAAAGCCCTGGAACTGAGCCTCGCATTCTTGGATGCACAGGGATGGAACCGAGAACCTGGGAGAATCCTGGAACGGAGCTGCACGCTCTGAAACACCTTGGACCGCTGCCGAGCACCGTGGAGAATCCTAAACCAGAGCCGCGCACTCCGACGAACCCTGGGTTTGAGTCACGTGCCCTGAAGAACCTTCGGATTGAGTCACGTGCTCTGAAGAACCTTGGGACGAAGCATAGTCCTCACCGAGGGGACTGTCGTGGAGATCCGCCACCTCTATCCCACACATCCCCAGAAGAAGCTCGCTGAATTCGGCGAGTGAGCCAAAATTGCCCCCTTTGGCGCTCTATAATATGCTGGTTTTAGAGAGAGCGTCACCAGACAGGAGGGAAACACAGAAGGCGATCTTGGCTCGTTCGGAGGGAAACTGGGAAAAAATTTTCTCCGCATACTCGGCGATGCTCCTCAGGAACCTGCCCAATTCTTCTCCTTTCCCGGAGAAGCGAGCCGGAAATCCCCTCGCGCTCGCGGAGGGGCGTTTCGCAGCCGCGCTTTCATGGTCCGGCGTCTGTGGTTCCGAACCGCGAGGAGCGGCACTGAGCTTCCGTTGGAAACCCGAAGCCGGGTTCGGCTGCCGATCCATCGCGGTTGGCATCAAGGCTGGGCAAATCCGCTTTCGGTTTAGGTCGGTTCTTCTGTCAGGCTGATGACGCGGAAGCGGAAATAACTCTATTATTGTCTTTATTAAACAGTACGACTCAAAAACACTCTTAAGCCGTGGCAAAAAACAAACAAAGAATATCCGCTCGGGACGAGTAATCCACAACGCGAGTAGTGTTCAAACAGAAAACAAAACAAAAGCAAACCACCAACTGCAAAGAGTATTTTGGAAACGCGGAAACAGAGTCTGGAGCCGGAGCCGGAGCCGGAGCCGGAGCCAGAACCAAAACCAGAACCAGAACCAGCGGGAAGGCTGGCGGTCGCGGAATGATCAGCAGGACATTCAAGAACCGACAGCCTGTGACTCGAGAACGTGAGTTATTATAGTCTAGTCCATAACGAGCCACAGCTGTCTGTGATCATGGCCGGCAAAGGATAACGAGGCAACGTGACAGCTACTGAGAGAGGCCTTGCAGGGCAGAATATCTGACAGTGTACAATTTAAAAGAAAATATATCCAAAATACAATGACAGTGTAGTTTGTTCAGTGGAGAGCTAGTCATTGTGTAGCTGGATTGGGATGCAAGATTAAAAGCCTTTTTAATTATTATTATTATTATTATTATTATTATTATTTTTTTTTTTTTATTAATTTATTTTTATTTTTATTTTTATTAGTCTCAAGGAGGACATGGGTCCAAAATTAAACCCAACAGGAATATATGTGTATTACATTTTTACACCTCCAGTATACAACAACAGCTGGAACTGATGTAACTCTAAATGAATACACTAAGACCTTATTTGTGGGGAAGAGATCAAAGTTTATTTTTTTCCTTTTTTGTATTACAATGTTTAATACAGGTGTTATTATGTAAAAGCTTTAGTAGGGTGTGATTGTAAAATTGAGATTTACATTGTGCTGTCTTGATAAAATATGTATTTGTCTGTGTCTTTTATTATTATAATTATAACAATATTAATTATTATACATTTTATTATTTTTCCTTGTATTTAATTTTCACATCATCCTTATGACATGAGCCTCAGGATCAAGAGTGCCATCTGCAGGCTCGGACGATAACCTCAAATGTTCAATTCCAGTAGAATGCTTGAAATGAAGGGTAATTTATTGTAATTATTTAGATCATATAGAAATAAAAGAAATATCAGAAACATGGTGTTATACTGACGTTGTGAATAGCTGAAACAGGACTATTATGTTTTTGAAGTTTTTGAAGACTATTATGTTTTTGGACTGCTAGCCATGAACTTGGCTAGCAGTCCAAGCAAAAACTGACATGCTGATGCCAAATGCTAATTCACATGTATAGGAGGATGGTTAAAGGCATACACTTTGCAGGGTAATTAATGTACACCTGGACTATACATTTGAGCTGATAAAAGAAATGCTCATTGTCAGGTGATGTGTTCTTTCCTAATCACAATTTAACATGCATTTTAACACAACTCAGTAGCACAAGCTCATTTAAAGTTGATCCAAAGCATTTAGGAAAACTAACAGCATTTCAGAATTTCTTTGGTATTAAATATATTTAAGTGATAACATGCAGTTAAGAACTACTGATTTTTTTTTTACATTGTTAGTTTCAGGAAATTCTTTGCAGTTAAGGTACCTTTGTATTGCCTGAATCAGTTGTGTTTACCACCACAATAAAAATGGTCAAATGTATTATAACTGTTTGCAAACATAAATTCTTCACATAATTCTGACTCCACACATTTGAGGAATAAGCAAGTGTCTATACTGTACCTAATACCTTTGTTTTAAAATATGGTACAAAAATTGATAGATCATGACCAATTAATGAGGTAAGCTGGGTTTCTTTAAAGACCAGAGGGGGATTTTAAAGAACTACTCTATGACATAACTACATCTTCACCTAAGCCAAAGATTTCAACCTGTAATGGTCTTCAATGCACACCTGTTTAAGCAGACCACACGCCTGTGTCACTCTGCCTGCTCAACTAAACCCAACTATCATAATCTGCAACCAAAATTTGAAAATGCATTTTGCCATGTATAAACCAGAAAAGTAAAAAGAACAAATGGTCTGCTATTACAGAACATTTACAACTATGGAATTTTAACATGGAAAAGCCATTAATCCTCTTTTCATAATAAACATGAGTTACAACTCAACCTTCAACATAATTAGCTTGGCATTTTCCCAGAGGAGATATTTGCATGGCTTGAGTGCTCAAATAACCAACATTATTACAATTTAGCTTAGAAACTGAAGGATAGGGATTAGCAGGGATAAGCAGAAATGTCTAGAAAACATTAATTCAAGCTTCTTAAAAACAGTAATTAAAACTGGCATTTGATTGCTGATTGATTTCTTTTATGAAAACATTTATGACAAAATGTCTTTTACATACAAATTAAAGTCCAATAATTTGGAAACATTTTATTGTATTTAGGTAAACTAGCACAAACATTATCTGTTGATATAGAACAGTGATGCTCAAACCAGGGCCTGTGGGCCAAATCTCGCCCATGGTGACTTATGATTTGACCCACCATGCCATCCTATATACAAAAAGTATACAAACATATATACAAAAATCCAGTTTCAGACCTTTATTAATGATTTAATATTTAATATAACATATTTACACATTTTGCACATACTTCACCCCTTCCATCATGGACCCAATCTACCTCAGACTACCTCTGCAAATTTTGCATGCACACTTAGACCCCTTTACACTGGAAATACCAACATGGACCCAATCTACTTCAGCAGAACTTTACACATGCCTTTCAATGATGTAACATTGCACACTGCACAGATATGACAATAAACTCTTGAATCTTATAATTTAGTTTAAAATTTTCTTTAAGCTGCAAAAATATATAAATTGAAAAATAGAGGATATATGTACATTTAAAATAGCTCAATTTTGCGAAAATAATTAATGAATAGGGACCACGCTTCATACCTCTCATTAGAGGTCACTTACACTACAAGAATATGGCTGTGTATCTAAATGGCTGTATTAGGCATTGAACTCTACTGTACTATAAATGGGATTGTTTTTATTTTTTTATTGTAGTAGTTGAACTTTTATTTATTAATATAATTATTATTATTTTTATGTTTCTAAGTATTATTAGATTATCATAAATGAGGGGAACTAGAGAAACATTTATTTTTAATATAATACGTTTGGTATAATGGACATTTTCTTTTGGACTATGGCCCTTAGTCCAGTTAGATTTTTTAATAAAAAAGTTTGAGCACCTCTGATATACAGGCTTATTTATAGAATCATTAATTTTCGCCGGAATCATCTTTTGATGTCTAATTGGCAGCAAAACATTCTGACAGTTAAGAAAAGTTCTTTCACCTAAGGCCAAATTCTACACAAAGCTGTTTCCACAGATTGTAGTTAAATGGAAGTCAGTGCTAAAATGGTATATGTCTTTGGTGTTTGTAAAAACATCTTTTTTTTCTATTGCAGTTTTAATTTTATAATCATTTCCTAAACATTTTTAGCCACGGCACTGCAAAGTTTCTGCCCCAATAAATATGCAAAAGATCAGACTTGAACAAACGGTTGTTTATTTTGCCTGATCTATTAATACTTCTTATCTTCATGTATTTGTTAATGAAAATCTGGCTTTCCGTATATCCCTAAACATAAAGAGAACATAAATCTGTTAAAATTTATTTTTATTCTAAATGCAGTAGGATCTGGATTTGGTTCTAAGTAGTTTATGGTACCATGGTAATATAAAAAAATGTTTCACGTACAGCATTTTTAACTGGATGTTACAGCAGTCTCTGAATTGAATTTGTTATAGGTCAGTTTTGGGGATCTGTGTTCAAAAGTCTTGCTGTAATCAAACTCAGCATTCCTTTCAAAGATAGTGATACTACAGTATCTAAATAAATCTGTCTGCCATTGTAGATGAAACTGAAAAGCCCTGTATGCTGTGAGGACTCTCAAATGCTGTGTGTAAGTGACCGCTAATGACTCAGTTATCTGACACTAAAAAAATTATGACAGAAAAGCTACATTGCAGACATTTGTGGAGTGATGACACGGGGTTTAGGGTCTTGCAGTTAAGCCATGAGAACTTTAGGTAGTAAGGTAGGAATCTGGTAGGTACTGTAGGTAGGTAGATAGACAGGTAGATTTCTTTAAATTAATTTGACTGTTTATATGGATAAAAGAATCAACATAATTTTACAGTAACTTATTGGTAACACAAGTAAATATTGTTATATGCAAATTCTGATAAATTACAACTAGTTATTGTCAGTCAATGTAGTTAGCTGTAGTGCATTTACAATAGTGTTTGAGTTCATCTTTTCACACTGTTGTTTGATGAATTGTCTATTTCATGAGAGTACTACTAATAGCCAAATTTTAAAGAAGTGAAATCTGTAAAGCAACCTCAGTAAAAAAAAAAAGCAAGAGAATACGAAAGAGCATGAAAATATTTACTAAGAGATATGGAGAGCTTAATTAAGCAGGACAGACAACACAGGGCATTGAAGGAGTGGCATCAGTAAAGCCCTGACCCTGATGCTGAAAGACTAATGGTGCTAACTTGAACTTCCCTGAAGGTATGGTTTGTCTATCAACAGCTCAGGTAAAAGCCTGAAGAAGGGACACCTGAGAAGCACTGCTCCATGTAGCACAACTCATTAGGAAACCCCGATAACTGCTGTGTTGTCTGCGTCTGTTCATGGTACCAGTGTCCTTTACACTCTGAGTGTCAATGGATAAATACACACAGAGTTCAGTTTATTAGATCAGTATCTAATAAACTGCCAAAACAATGTGCTGTATTCACCTCAGTTGTGCTGGGTTTCTATTGCATATATTTTGACTGCCTAAGAATTGTTCCAAAACTTTTTCATATTTTCAATTCAAATCAAGTTAGTTCAGGTCAAGATAAATGCAGGAATCAAATCAACACGAGTAAATAGGTACTTACCCAGAAACCAGTGAAAGATTACTTAAAAATAAACATTCAAAGACACAGAACATACATCAGTTAGTATTATTTAACTGAGGATATCAATTAGAAACATTGAATTTAACTTATTTTTCTTCTGCTCTTCAGTGCATTAATACAGAAACAGAACAGTACCATATAACTGCTTCCCCTTATCATAGAAATCCCTTCAAAAGAAAGAAGACTGAGCCAAAAATGTGAGACCATGAAAACAGTGAGGATCTGGGTTTGCCAGATGTGGAAATCAGAGTATAGTTTTATGCTGAATTCTGCTATTTATTTTTATTTATCGCTTAATTTCAAGGACTGTTGCATCTGCAGAAAAAGGTTTAAACCATTGCAGTAGGACAAAGGAGTTAAAAAAAATCCTTGCATAGAAACTATGGATTAAAGCATATTATGCAGGCTCATGATTAAAAATACTCATGAAGTAATGGAATGAACTGGTCAATCTTTAGATATGCTATCAAAAAAGCTGTGACAGGGGAAACAGGAGGAGAGGTGTTGTGGTATTAGATTAACACACCTTGAAAAAAAATATTTAGCCCAGTATTTTCCACTGAACTCATTTAGTTGTTTAATAGCTATGCCACTTGATATTTTACTCATCGCATGCTTATTATTAGTCATAATACCATGCCAGCACTAAGATTTGCACCAAATCTGATATTAAATTTAAGACCTAAATATGTCATATACAATATAAACACAAATGAGACTAAATGCACTATTGTTTTCTAGTTTTATTTGCATTTAGCATCCCGATGCAGTTTACTCTTAGTGTAGTTTGTTAAATTCTGAAACCCCCAATTATCTCCTTAATGTGGACTGCCTGAAGCCAGTTACACTTTTCAGTCAACTTTTTGGATCAAAGTGGGACTGGAATTTGGGGAAATTTTTTTTAATTTAAAGAAACACAAAACCATCGCCCATGAACATGAAGAGTCCTATTTGAAACAAGTCAGAACTTCAAAGCAGCTGTGGTTCCTTAATAGAAGTTGAACCTATTCTGTGCTCATGGCTAATTATGTCTTCAGAAGAACAATCAGTCCAGACAAACAGGAAAATTAGCAAGCTGTCAGGATGACCCTGGAGGCTGCATTTAGACAGCTGTTGTGAGTCTATCTGGGTCCAGCACATGAATGTTAATGAAACTAATACTCACATAACACCTGCAAATCAAGAGACTGGTTATGTGATAAAGAGAAAGAAACAGCAACATATGTACGTTATATGTATTACATTGCAAATTCCGGATTTTGAAAGGCAGATCATTTCATGTTTTAGATGTTTTTTCTAATAGGAATTCTACATTAATTGTTTTGCACAGTGTAGCTTAATTAAAGTTACTTCCTTTAATCTCAAGGTAACATCTCAAAGCTATTCCAGGGAGATTTGTTTTGTTATTGCCAATTAGAATCTGAATATAAATCTATGTGTGAGTGAAAATGTATATAGGTAAATATGAAAATGGGAATTTACATAAAATGGGTTGCAGCTAAAATGTGATGGTAGTTTTTACAGAATGAGCCACACTACTTTCATTTCTGAATGGCTGAACAAATGAATATTGAGGCAGGTCCACTTAAAGATAATAATAGTGGGCAATGACAGCATCAGACAGGTCTGGTTAATATCTATGTTCAGGAAGTTCAACACCTGGTCCACGTTGCTTGTTGTCCACATCAGCTCAGCCCATCAATACCTGTGTCTGTGTATGTGCATGTTGTCTCCCCAAATTATCATGTCTTTGTTACCTGACTCCTTATGATTGATCTTATGTCCACATGTCATTATCTTATCAGCTATCTCCACTGGGAGATATTAATTGGTTTTATTTTGCTTTAATTATAGATCATAATGTGCTGCTAATGACAGGGCAGGTCACTTTGCTTTGAAGAGAGATTGCTGTCACCTGGGAGCTTTGATCCTGTAGCTGAGGTTGCGCTGCTTAACATTTTCATTTTGACTGTGACCTGCACTCACTTCAGATGCTTATCATTTATAAAGCACCTAATAAAAAGTCAAAAATGGCTCCAAAAGTTTTATTTCAAATCAATGAATTATGATTGTCCTCATAAATGGATTGTTCTTGTTACAGAACAGGCAGGTGTCTATGTTTCCTGGACTGTCCAAGCATTAAAAAAGGATTAGTTTCATTCAGGGAAAATAACTCCAGTAGTTGTGTCAGAACTTCCTGATTGACAAAGAAAACACTTTTCCTGATTTTTTCTTTTCCCAGGGACTTTCCTTATCTAAGAGACTGTACAACAACATCAAGGAACTAATACTCCCAGCAGCTCAGACACTGATCTTTAGCTAGATCAGATTAAGATCAGTCTCTGCACTAAAACAATGTAGCCTTTATCTTTTTCATAGTGATGGGGATACACAAGTGTCTGTCAGCCGACCCCCTCCTTTCCAAACTTGCCTGCAGTCATGCAGACCTACAGGTCACACTCTCTCTCTTTTCTACTCTCTTTCTACCTCTCTCACTCTCAGGTGAGTCCTGGTACTGAACTTTCCATTACCTCTCTTTCTTTGCCTCCCTCACTCACTCTTTCTGTCTCTCTCCACAAAACAAACGGAGAATTCCAGCACCGTGCCTTTGGGCTCTCATTCTTCCATTGCCTAATATGTTTCTACATGAAGTTTTTAATCAAGCCGGTGGATTGTTCTCTTCACTGTCCAAGATTCAGGTTGGGAGAAGCTACAAAATGCATCTATGAAGAATCATGCCATTAGAGGATGCAGACTTACTGCATGGGAATCATGATATTGGGTTTAATCTGTATTAATTATAATTTTTTTTATTAAAGCTCTTCAGTTGAAGCTAGCTGATTTAGCAAATGCATTGAACCTACAAATATCTTCACAAGAACCTCTATACACAATGAACAGAACTTTAAACTTAAAGAATGCAATGAAGTGTTAGTAAGATCCTCTAAAGGTGTTCTAGGCCCTTTAAATGGATTGTTATGTATTTATTTATTGAAAGCAGACTGCATATCCTTAACAAGATTGATCTTTTTTTTTGATGACAGCTATTCCTCCAGTCTGCCAAGAGGCTGTCAAATCCATAAATGACTAATGATCCATAGCATTTGCCTCACACATCTGTATTGATGTTGATTAATCAGTGGAAAGCGCTCAGTTAATTGACTATGACAGTCACATTTCATATTAGTCATTTGGGAGACACTTTGATCTAAAGTGACTTAAGATACAATAAAAACATACAGATCAGTAGTTAGGGTTTAAGGGCCTTAAGGGCATTGCTTGAAGGCCTGACAGGGCTTTCTAGCAGTTATTCAAATTCTCAAGCTTCCACAATCGTGGATTGGGATTCATCATCATAAAACAGTTACAAAATAAAAAAGTCAATAAACATTAGATAATGTTTTGATACCCAAATATGATGTGTTATATTTTTTCCTTGAAGTTATTCCATGAATTTAACAAATCTATAGTAATATATTTGTTAATAAAAAATAACTTTTTTTGCTTTCTATATTTTCTAAAACTTGTCTACTGTGCTTACTGTGTACTGGTTAAGTCTAACATAAAACAAAAAGAGTCTAAACCTCGAAAAACCTTTCCATTCTCTGCAAGATTAAAGAATGCACCTGGGTGAACTTTTTTGGTCATGGCAATGGAATGAACACTGAGAATGAGCAATTATGAAAACAAATTATTTCACCTCAAAGCAATTCCATTAACTTGTCAAATATGTGGATCTTACTTTAATATTGCATTTCGATGCAACCGCCCTTTAAAAAAATTACATTAATTTCCTGTGAATATAAATATTTTATAACATTTAAGTTCCTTGAGCAAGAAAACTAAAGTAAAAATAACATAATGTGAACAATGTGCTCACATAAATATGAGAATATTACAACTGAAAAAATTAAACTGTATACCTTGCATTTGGAAATTGAACATGAACATAAAAAGCATGCACTATGGAAAAAAATATGTGACACATAAACTCCAATAACTGTGCAAATTTCATATGCAGATGTTTTGTAAGGACTTGGAAACTTTACTGTCTCTAATACATACAGGGCTGTCATCAAGCCAGTGAGTTTATTGTGATGATGTGATCCCTAGTAGATAAACAGGTCCTAGATAATACCTCAGAATTGCAGAATATGATTGATATGCACAAATGGATGATTTAGCTGAAATGCTTAGTGTTGATGTGTTTAATGCCAAAGGGTACTGTTTAAAACAAGCTGTTTTTTACCAGTGAAGGTACGACCCAGGTGAAATTCCTGAGACACATTGTGTAGGACTGTTAAGTATTCTGTTAGAGTGTGGGAGTGTGTGTTGCACTGAGGTATCTTTCAGAAGCATGCATGCATGTGCACACACATACAGGTTGTAGTGTAAAGTGGTCATGCATCTAGACAGATCTGTCACCAGCTGTTTAGTGAGTCCCTCAGCTGTTGATGGCTACCACTGTTATGCTTTGTATTTGCACCAGCAAAAGTGCAGGCCTCATTATTAGGTCTTTCTCGGTCTGAAATAGTTGAATCTCTCTCCCTGTACCAAATATGACTGTTCCTGTTAAAACTGCAGTATTAAGCACTGAGACCACATGTGTGGCCAGTTGAGAATAATGACTCAAAATTTCAAGAGTGAATGGTTATCTTACTCATTGCTCAGAATGAAGAACACTACAAGTGTTTATTTAACATTGCAACCTCTCCACTTCCCCTCTAAGAGCACAGAGTGTAAATCACCCAGGAGAAGACAACCTTCCTCCTGTAACTCTCCTCAAGTTTGGCTTGTCTCACAGAACGTGTTGTGGCACAGTCCACGACTCTATGCTGATTCCACTGAGCAGGAGAAAAATATATTTTGTAATAACAAATGATCAGAGTAGACTTGCTGCCCTAGCCACATTGTTTCTTTGGAGGCATGCCCCAACGCTTCAGCATCATTATGAAACTTGTGCTTCCATTGCAGCAGCTCTGGAGAATTTATTACCCCAAATCCATTTTCAGACTGACATGCATTCCATGGCTGATTTGTGAGTGAGGGCAATGGTGAATGGGCTGGAGTTTTCAGGAATGCTTCTAAGAGGCTGGGGAGAGATATGAGGAGGTGTTTCTGAGAGCAGAGGAAGATGACTAGGACAGTGTATTTGAAGGTGAATCAAATGACCACAGTTTGCTACTCTGAAGAGCTGTATGTAAAATCTCAATAAAATATAATAATAACAATAATAATGCAACACAATAAATAAGATAATGCAATCAAGTAATCTCAGACCGAAAAACAACAGTTGTATTCCTTGCTGAATGTTGTTTTTCTTTATTCCCCAAAGATTTAAAGCAATTTACTTTAAAATGTATGCACACAGAACACAGCCCCAAAAATGATCATTGTTTTTTTTTTTTGTATATTTTTGTAATTGTACCGTATCACTTGTTGTGACTTAGTCATGTTTTAAAACCCTGCTAAATAATCAAATAAACTTTCTGCTAGCAAGATACTCTCTCTGGGCTGAACCTTATGGTGGGAACTAGAGTAATGCAGCAGTCTTTCTCAGAGCCACAAACAGGCAGGCTGGACATGCCACACAGAGAGAGCACAGCATCGTCCATCAACACCACCATTATCCTTTGTTGTAGCCAGACTCACCTAAGTCAGGTGATGAAAGTTTGGGTTAAAGTGCATTCGTCTGAACCAGGTCTTGCTACTCTCCAATTTCCCTAATCCCCAAATTAATTCCCTCTTATACAGCCACAGCAAAGCAAAGGATATTTTTGTATTGATTACAAAGCTGCATGTTTTCCTTAAACAATTGCAGCACTAGTGACCTTGAGAAAATGAACAAGCTTTTTTTTTACAAAGTGAGTCAGCAGAGGGATGGGTTCCAGACATTGCATTTATTTTTTCCCAAAGGAGAACTTATAAGCTATGATAAGTTTCTGCAGAAGCCTAAGACTCTTTAAAACATTTTGTTTAAGCATCAATCTTGTTTTTATTTAAAAAAAAATTTAGCAGAAAAGAATGAGAATTTTAAAAACATAGTTTACTAGGTGCATTTCTAAGTAAGCTTGATAACTAGGACCTGTTAAATTGAGTTAAAATAGTTTACATTAATGATCGTCCTCCAGTGAATGTACACCTGCCAGCTTATGAGTGCCAAGGTGTCCTGGCTCCATGCTGTGGAACTGCACCTAACCTAACTATTACTCTATATAATTCAGCAGCTGTAATAACCCTGTACTATGCTGGTCAACAGATAAACAGAACAATATCTTTATCAGATCACAATAAAAATGGGTTCTTATGGGTGAAATAAAATCACACATTCTGATTCTTATTTTAATCAAATGCAGAAGGATTTAAATTAAGATGAAAAGGAAACACACAAAAATGTAACAATCAAGCATATTCAAGAACACTAAAATATTTCTAGCACTTATATTAGTTTTCCTCAGCACTTTGCAAAATGCTTTTGAAACACATTAATTCATTGTGAATGGTCACAGTCAGCTGAACAACTATGAAGATTAAATTTTTCTCCAAGCATATTAACCACAATATCTCACCCAGGCCACCCAGAATTATGTCTTTTCATAACACAGTTCCCATCTCTGCCGATAAGCTCAGAGCCAAGGTAAATAAGAACATGCTTCTCTGCCTGGCCCAAAGCTGCAGTGTAAATAGTGCAAATGTGCGCAAAGCAATTGGTCAACATCTACTCTCTGATGTCTGGCTCAGCAAAGCCGGATATCACAGTTTTAGGATTAGTAGCTGTATAACTGCTGGTATCTCCACAATTCACTGGCACTGTGTGAATGGTATAATGCTAGTTTTCATTTAGGGTGCATTGCTTTCAATAATTTATCATGTAAGAATTCAACTGCTTATATATTGAATTATTTAGCTGCCACATAATAATGTGACTCCCTTTTTAGCAAAGCATTTAAATTTTTGCACACTAGAAATAAATTCCTGTTTAGTAGTGCAGTTTAGTGAAGTATAAATAAAACTGCTGGGGTTCCTTAATCTGGACATAACTGTTACTACAGTTTAAATTCATTTTAGTCCCATATAATTTTGAACATGTCTTAACCCGTGATGAAAAGGTTATCATGGTATGCTATATATTTTAAACATTATGCCTTAGCAAACATTAAAGGAATGATCCCTTTCTTAATTAAATGTAATTGAAACTATGAATTCACTGATGTCTATTTTTAGCGATAGTAGGAGACAGTAGAAGACTTTGCCAGTGTATCCAAGTAGCAGCATTGTTCATTTTTAATTACTTGTTCATTATCATAACAAAGTACAATAGTCTCACATTACATAGTATCACCTGGTGTCAGCTATCAATATATGCATCATTTAGGAAGTACACATACTGTATGAGTATAGTAAATGAGTAGGGTATGGAGCTTTCATCTGACACAGGTGTCACAACTCTCTAATTAAAACACAGCTGGCCACTAACAATCCCAATCATCCTAATATCCAAAACTAGGCAAATAATTACAAAATAATAAGCAGTCATTTAAAAGGATCTGTAAATTAATAATTTCAAAGATGATTACATGTTTTAATTGTATTTAATTCAGATTGCATTTATTTTTATTGAGCTTTATTCGTGTAGCATCTCTGTATCATTTCCTCTCTGGGTAAAACATCAGTTGTCTCTTCAGACTGTGCAGTCTCCCCTGATGTGCTGATGGCTCTGACATAAAATGCATTCTTTAACGCCTGCTGTGGCTTTATTAAACAGAGAAACAGATGCCTGCCACTCACATCTTAAAAGTGGGAAAATCTTTGGCTCTCTCTTTCAAGAGGGAGCAATGACTGAGTTTCTGTTGACAGACAGCTCGTGAAACGGAAGCAGCATTTGACTTTGTTGCATGGTCGGGTGTCACCCAGTCATTTAAATCAACACTGAACCACTCAAAACAATAATATACATGCCTTTTGGTGTTTTTGGTAATGCATTATGCATTAATAATGCAAACATTTTCTTTAATATATTGTATTAATTAGACTTTAAATGCTGTTTTGGATAGTTTTTTACATTGTAGCGCAATTGCATGCTGAAATAGATTTTTTATTTAAAATACAAATTAAGTGGAACGTGTGGCTGTAATTGTAGTGCATTGTTCAATGTAAAATCAATGGTGTAATGCAAGGAAATCAAACAAAGGGGATCTGAGTGAACAGGGACAGATGCTTTGATGACTTACCGTACTATAACTACTGATCTGGAAAACATAGCTGGCATCTTTATTTCTACTGAAGCACACAGTATATCAGATTAGAATTTGGTATGAATCCATGGACCTAACCTGTATCGTGTCAACAGTCCAACCTGGTGAAGGTGTTGATGTGGGTAAATATTTTCTTTCCACACTTTGGGCCTGTTCATACTAATTATTCATCAATTGAATGCCACAGCCTGTGTGAGTATTGTTGCTGGACACATGCAACCCTTCATCGAACATTTATGAAAATATCTTCTAACGGTACTTCTCATATTAAAATTTTGTAATATTAATACACAATTATACATTAAAACTACAAATTATGCTCATCATATTGTAATTCTAAAATGTATTTAAAATAAAAAATATAATATTTGTCTATATTTTAAATACACATGCAAGTTCAGACAATGCAAGACCACTTGCTTGACAAGGTTTGACTTGCTTTTGTTATGCATTTGTGGGAAGAAATAGGTGGGTCACCTATAGGCTGGGTTCAGAAGCCTTAGTGATGTAGGAGGGAAATGGCATAGTTTCATTATGCAGTAAACACAATCATTCCTTACAAAAATCTTGGTTTTATTAAATATAATTTGGCTTACATATATAAAGGAGAAGAATATGATATAGTATTTTATCTTGATAAACAACACTTTTACAATGGTAAGACAAATCACTATTAGCTAAATTGGAAAAGAAGTCTTACTAACATTTCATGCATGTGAAGTGTTACTGACAACACTTACCTCTCGTATTGCATCATGCTCCACAAACATTCCTGTAGGATTTCCTTTTGCTGAAGCTTAACTTGCAGCAACACATCCATGCAAATGAAGGTGTTTGAGTTCTAACAGAGGTAAACATATCATTACAATGAGAAGTAACCACTTCAGGTAGGTCCACTGGGGCCTCATTCAGCTCTGTGTCACTGTGGTAGATCTTAGCCAGACAATGTGGTCTTTCAGCCTTAGCCAAGTCAGTAATTTGGAGATAGTGAGCTCCTGAGTACCTGAACTAAGCTAATGGCGCAGCTACTGAACAGTTTGGACTTTAAAACTCTCCCATGATTAGTGCTGCATGTACCAAGTGAGCACTAGAAGCTGGAAACCCAATCTACCCTGCAGTTTACTTTGTGTGAAGGACTACCAGATTAATTTCAAGGTGTGTGCCAATTACTGTGTAGGAGCACAATACACAATATATACATTTCTGTTTTTAACCCCCTGTGCATTAGGTGAAAAAGTACTATATTGTTACACAGATTCAATTTCAAATGTTTCATTATGTAGGTTAATGCACCAGATTTACCATGTATTTTAAGGTTTAGCAGAAGAAATAATATTTACAGTAATTCATTATTTAATGCTGCCCATAGAACCCTTTAGTCAGTTATCCTCCAAATGAATGTATATATACATAGTAATCTTTCAAATAAAGGGTTAATGTGCATTGTCAATTTGTCTAGCCACACTTTTATTACATTGAAATGTGTGAAAAAAAATTTACATCCTAGCTACAAAACTTTCCTATCTGCAACCATATAGGAAGGGTGGGGTAAATGTTTACAAAGATATATCTGTATTTCTTTTTTTTACTGCTGCTCATGCAGCATCACAGGACAGACTAACACACTTAAAAGAAAATGACATACTGTATGTCCTCTTACATATGCATGAGCTTAGAGATGGCCACAATTACACAGTGTAATTGTCATTGACAGGGAAGACAATATGCTATCCCACTCACCCAGAGAGCATTGCTAATTTTGTTGTCTTGGCTTCAGGCCACAGACTGCATTGCTGAGCTTTGAACCTGTGCTCTCCCAACAATAGAGCAACAATTATGATGTGCCCCTCTGGAGCTGTAAGAACTCAAATCCGCCTCTAAAATAAACCAATAATGATCTATATGCGAAAATCCAGATTAGTTTCTATGAAAATAAAAAGTCCTATATTGTGCCCAACCATCTCCCATTAGAAGAATAACTTTGGTTTATAAAGTTTATGCTACTGTATAACTGGCATGTGTTAGAGAAAAAATGCATATATTACACCACTTTTGTAGTGAAAACATTCCATTCTTAGTACTTACATAGGAACTAAATTATTTTAAAATAATTGCAGAGAGAATGACCGGTAAATGGTTTGTATAGTCAAAAACCACTGTGTTAGGTTCTAGTGTGAAACCTGACACTTAAAAGATCATTTTTCATCCCTTTCCTTTGTGCTTTCCCTTCAATGTGTGTATCATTGATGTGTGCACTGCTCAAATTTAAACATTCCCCAAGTTTTTGTCTTGTGTACATAACACGCCTTGAGCAAGAAATCAGAGGACAAATGAGACATGCTTGATCAGAGTAAGGTAGATACATAGAATGAGTGAAGTGTTAAGGTTATCACTGCAGTGGAAACTCCCTTTGTGATTTTTGCTGAACTCTTCTCAACATATCACCTGCAAATGAAGGCTGGATAATTAAAGTAAAATCAACATCCAAGGGGCTTTCACACAAAGCTGAATGAGCCTGAATAGCTTTAATCAATCATTATTATGAAATGTTCATGTGTTGTGTATGTGTACTTAAGCTATGTTTTAAATGTTCACTTGTGGGTACATTAGGGTGGAATGTGGGTCAATACAGTGAATTGGAATAAAACTCTAAAATATTTGGGTCCAGTTTTAGTTTCAGTAATTATAATTGCATGTAGTAGACCTGAGTTAAAATGTCTTTTAGTTTTTTTTTTTCCTCACAGCAAAAAACAGCTATAAGATAATGAGCCATAACATCTAAAACATGTAATGGTGCTGCTGTGATCATGGTGAATATCCATGTCAGTGCATTTCAAAACAAAGCATATAGATTCCTGGAAAACATACAATATAAACACCCGAAAAACAAACATCTTACTCTTTTATCTAAAGCCGTCTTAAATTTCTTGCTCCTTATCTTCTTCAAAACATGGAATTCGTGTATAATTATTATATAGTTTTCTTCCGAGGACAATGTCACATTTTGAACATAATCAGTCAACAACAGGTAACGCAATCCTTCTTGATCTTCCACCAGTGGTATTTGTAAATGTGTTTTCTTTTGATGATCTTGTCCCCCACACATCATGCACACATGTCAGGGCTTGAATCTTTTTGCTTGCAATTTTGCCATGTTTTACAAAGATGCCTATAAGAAACATCTTAGACAAAGATGCCTCCTGAACTGCTGTTGCTGTCTGAAAGGATGCAAGAGTTTGTAGACTGACAGAAATCTGCATTATTGCTACTTTCACTTAAATTCTGTTGTGCAATTCTTTTATCTATAGTGTTTCTAGGTTACAATAGGTGCAACATGAAGTAAACAAACCAACATCATTCAAGAGCTGGTATTCAATAGGGTGCAGCAATTTAAAATAATTAAACAAAATGCAATTTGAAGTCTAAAAACACAAATACTGGAATTAATAACTGTGTAGACAGCAATTACTGTGTAGATATTATTCAGAGCTAACAAATTTGGATTTTCAAAAACGTTACTCTGCTTATTATATGCATATTTTGAAATATCTACAGGACAGCCTTTGTAATTACATCGCCAGCTTTTGACTGTACAGTATCTAGGTAGGTAGGTAGGTAGGTAGGTAGGTAGGTAGGTAGGTAGGTAGATAGATAGATAGATAGATAGATAGATAGATAGATAGATAGATAGATAGATAGATAGATAGATAGATAGATAGATAGATAGATAGATAGATAGATAGATAGATAGATAGATAGATAGATAGATAGATCTTTATTGTTAGTTTATTGTTGGATAGTACAGGTATGAACAGCAATGAAATGTTGCATCTGCCAGAAAGGCAAATAGTAACCTTGTGCAAACAGACAAGTTTAGATAAATATGTAAATACATGTACAACCATTAAATTTATAGGCTATGGTCAGTAAAAATGTGCAGAAGAGCAAGTACCAAAAATAAATAAAGAGGACACTGAATAATTTGCAGAAGCTTTTGAGCAAGAATTTCAATAAATTAGAATATCATTAAAAAGTTGATTTATTGTGGTAATTCAATACAAAAAGTGAAACTTGTATATTATATAGATTCATCACGCACAGACTGATATATTTCAAGTGTCTATTTCTTTTAATTTTGGCTCACAATTAACAAAAATCCAAACCCAAAATTGAATAATTCATAAGACCAATTAATACTTTTTGGAAAGTATGTTCATTTACTGTATATGTACTCAGTACTTGGTAGGGGCTCATTTTGCTTTAATTACTGCCTTAATTCAGCATTGCATGGAGGTGATCAGTTTGTGGCACTGCTAAAGTGGTATGAAAGCCCAGGTTTCTTTGACAGTGGCCTTCAATCCATTTGCATTTTTTGGTCTCTTGTTTCTAATTTTCCTCTTGACAATACCCATAGAGGATCTATGACCCGTCAAGCACACCAACACTATGGTCATTTAACCAACTTTTGATGCTTTTGGCTGTGTGGGCAGGTGCCAAATTCTGCTGGAAAATAAAATTAACATCTCCATAAAGCTGGTCAGCAGGGAGGGAAGCATGAAGTGCTCTAAAACTTCCTGGTAGATGGCTTTGCTGACCTTGGACTTGATAAAACACAGTGGACCAACACCAGCAGATGACATGACTCTCCAAACCACTATTGATTGTGCAAACTTTACACTAAACCTCAAGCAACTTGGATTCTGTACCTCTTCTCCCTTCTTTCAGACTCTGAGACCTTGATTTTCAAATGAAATAAAAATTTTTCTTTCCTTTCATCTGAAAAGACGACTTTGGCCCACTGAGCAACAGTCCAGTCATTTTTGTTCTTTGCCCAGGCAACTTTGACAGTGCCTCTGGTTCAGGAGTGGCTTGACACAAGGAATGCATCATTTGAGCCCATGAATATGTCTGTGCATGGTGGCTCTTGAAGCACTGACTCCAGCTGCAGTCCACTCTCTCCCCCATCTCCTATCTTCCCCAAATTCTTGAATAGGCATCGTTTCACCTTTTTTTTTTTTTTTTACCACATTTTTTCCCTTCCATTCAACTTTCCATTTGATGTGCTTGGATACAACACTCTGTGAACAGCCAGCTTCTTTAGTGATGACCTTTTGTGTCTTCATGTGCAGGGTGTCAAGTCAACAGTCTTCCTCCATGATTGTGTAGCCTGAACCAGACACCATTTAAAAGCTCAGAAAAGCTTTGCAGGTGTTTGGGTTTAATTAGCTGATTAGAGTGTGACACCACAAGTCTCTCCAATATTGATCTTTTTCACAATATTCTAATTTTACTGAATTTTGGATTTTCATTAGCTGTAAGGCATAATCATCAAAATTAAAATACATTTTAAAATATATCAGTCTGTGTGTAATGAATCTATATAATATACAAGTTTCACTTTTTGTATTGAATTACTAAAATAAATCAACTTTTTAATGACATTCTGATTTACTGAGATGCAAAATTAGAGTACAATATGTTTAAGGCACAATATATAATATACAGAGATATGAGAAATAAAATTTTTACAGTATGAGATATCTAGGATATGCTATGAATTTATAAATACATACATTTATAAATATTCCAGAGATGATACAGGATGTACTGTAAGGCGTGGGTCATAACTGCAAGATGATTACTGGCAGTAGAATCAGAACGACACAGTGAGCCATTAGTGACCAAGTGATGCACTGTAGAGATCAGGAGGATGATGGCAGTTGGAAAAAGGCTGGCCCTGAACCTGCGGTTTTTGGTGCATATTTTGCTGTATCTCCTTCTGAACAGAAGAATGTTAAACAGTTAGTTACTGGGATGTAACGAGTCCCTGATGATGTTGTGTGCTTTGCACAGACATCTACTGTGGTGAAGGTGTTTGGTAGCAGGTTGTTGGGTGCAGTGACGGTTTTGACCATGCATTGCCAGGCTTTCTGTTCACACATGATGGAGCTGTCATATCACACTTTAATGCAATTAGTGGGGATGCTTGTTGATGCAGCTGTTAAATCTTGTTAAAATTTCAGGGGACAAATGAAATTTTTTAAGTATTCATAAAAATTATTGATGCTGTTGCACCTTTCTAACCAGAAGTGATCTGGTGCCATGATAGATTCTTAGAGATGTGACCTTACAGGGATTGAAAGCTGAAGACACTCTACATCAGTTTCATAGATGTAGGCAGGGGAGTGTCTCCATCTGTTAGATGTACACAATGAGCTCTTTAGTCTCTAAGGCATTGAGGATGAGATAGTTGGTGGACCACTATGCTGCCTGGCTTTGGATCTCCTCCCTATAGGCAGATTCATTGTTATTGCTGATCTGGCCAACCACTGTGGTGTTATCTGCATCCTTGAGTTGAGGAAAGGTGATTGCCCAAACTTACAGACTGATGTCTATTGGTGAGAAAATACAAAATTCATCTGCATGTGGTGGTGCAGATAACCAGGTCATTGAGCACTGAGCAGAATCCTAATGTATTTGTTGTTCTTATCACTTGATGAAGAGCGGTAAAAATGGCATCCTGTGTCGACCTGTTTGGGCAGTAGACAAACTGGTGTGGGTCCAGTGTAGGTGGTAAGTTCGCTATGAAGTGACTCAGTGAACTAGTTTCTCAAAGCATGTCATAACAATGGGGTGAGTCTAACCGGGCGAAAAGCATTCAGACGTTCTGCAATGGTATGATGGTTGTTGTCTTTAGGCATGTGGTAACCATGGACTGGGCCAGTGACAAGTTGAAAATAAAAGTGAAAACTTGTGCCATTTGACCAACACACACCCAGGTATGCCATCTGGCCCAGGCGTATCATATGCGTCCACTTTGTTTAGTGCTAAATACACATCTGCTGTGGAGGGTGATAATGGATTGTTTGCTTGCATTTGTGGTGAAATGTCCTATGCCTTGGTCATCCACGGTTTCTGATTAGGAAGTTTTTCATGTGTTTGATGGTAGTTACATTGTCAATACACGTGATGATATAGTCAGGAACAAAATATGTATAAATGTCCATGTGTGCAGGATCCCGGTGTGGCCTGCAAGGCAAACATGTTCCAGGATATATAACCTGAAACTGGTGCTAAATTGAAGAAATGGCCCACTCTGGCCATTCTTTCACTCTCCTCGCAGGTGGTTTCACATGTTAAATAAGTGGTTTATATTTGGTATTATGAACAAAGAAAGATGACCATCCTGATGCAAATGGGGAAGAGGAATGCCCCTTTATTATTGTACATTTCATTTAGTAGTGGGTAAAAAATAATACATTATGGCCAAGGTGTGTTTTTATATGAGGTACCGATGATTTAGAGTGGGATAGCGTGTCTGTGACATCTGTGTATACAGTATGTTTCTTGCTTACTCCTGTGCATAGTAATCTTGTGTTGATCACAATATATGCTGCCTTTAATTGTAAATATACCAATGTTCAACATGGGAGTGTTCATGTTGATGGTTCTTATTAAGAAAGAATATATTTAGGAATATAATATAATAATGATGGTGCAAGATCTGCCATTTTCTCTTTTACTTGGACAGTATTGATAATGTGATTCCAATCAATGTTTTAAATGTTTAGTAGTTAAACAAGCTTTATATTTCGCAGGGTCAGAGATGGCACAAGTACACACATCCTTCACTCAAGTAGTAATATAGATACTTATGTTTTAAAAAATTTTTTCACTTAAGTAAAGAAGTTTGGGCTTTGACGTGTACTTAGGTAAAAAGACCCATTACTACTATCTGCTTTAGTGTCACAACGGTAACTGGACCTCACATCATATTAATATATTAATACAAAAGGCTTTAAAATGTTGTAATCTAATGAATGTATCCAGGCCGAACAACCACCATATAGAACACAAGCAGTGCAAAGATGATGATCAGGTGATCAGTAATGTCTCTGTTTTCAGTCATGTTTACATCACTGACTCACTCTGTCTTATCCACGTTAGCCATAGTTCTTGTTGCCTTCTGCCTTGCTCATTGTTAGCTTCATAGGCTATCATACATCTGTGGTGCGTGAGAGCCAGGAAATGATACACCTGTGGTAGATTGAAAAGGCCGTGCAATGACAAGGAATAGGTTGATGGGCTAAAAACGGCATGCAATGAGAAAAACATATTGTTCATGTCACCAAATAGATTCAAACTAAAGTAACAAGCCTGGTCTGACAATGTAAGGAGTAAAAAGTACAGACATTTGCTAAAAAATTTAATGAAGAAAAGTAAAAAGTTGTCCGACTTCATTACTTCCCACCTCTGCCCAGGATAAAACATGAAATTAATCTTAATACAAAAGTAACATTTACAACAACGTGGACAGAAAAAGAGAAATTTAGGATTTATAGAGAGTTCTTGAAAAAGTTCTTGAACAGCAACAGAGAGAAAACTCTAGATGGAAATCAGAGTCACTCAACCCTGCCTGGTATCAGGGCCTTTCCGCTTACTGTGCTACAGAAGATCAGGTAGATAGAGCACACAGGCAGCCCACAGCACATACAGAGATATGCCAGAGATTACACAAGAAAAAACAAATCCGCAACCTGAGCTTAATGCAAAAGGTGCAATGTTATGTAGACATTTTCTTGGCCCAAACAATACATCTCCAGTCTTCAAGGTGCTGAAGAACTGTTATGCCGAATGAACTTACAGTATGTGCAACAAACAAAATTTGGCAGAGACACAGAAATAGTCCCACATGCATGCATATCTAGAACTGAGTACACTAGATTGAGTTGTGACTATAGGGACCCAAGTCTAAGCAAATAACTCTTGTCTCCCCTATAGTCCTATACTAGACATTCCCTTAAAGCATTGTCATATGCAGTGGCATTAGAACATTAAAAGGTGTTCTCAAACAAATGTATGTCTGTATGGCTGTCACCTTGTGCCAAAGATGCGCTGGGCAAACCCTGCCCCCGCCCCCTGGTTTTGCATTTTTTCCCTTGTTTTGTTTATTTACAATAAAATAGCCTATGAGAGAGTCACAGCCTGGGCATCCATAAATAGCTTGTGCACATCCAGCATCATGAGCACTGCCACTCCTGCTGGGTGGTGGATTTTCCACAAGCCTGATCCTGTTTTGGAACAGTAGCGTTGCAAAAGCCTGGGGAAAAAAAACGAATTTACGGAAAAAGTGTGCTCACCCATGGGGATACTAACAGCCCACAGCTTTTGTTTTTCCACACAACCTATCAGACATGAGCTCAGTTATATCTTGCTGCTATTGGCGACTGTCTACTAGGGATGGGCCGATTGATAGCCTACACCTTTCAAATCTAAATGTCTTAAATGTTTGCTTTGTTTATCCCTCTGAGGGAACCTCTAAAGGTTCTTTGTTAAACACTACAACAGAATGTTTCTATCTGAAAGGGGTTCAAAATGGCAATCCTTTTAGACAGCAAGAGAAACCTTATCAAAGAACCCATTAAGGAACGCTTGACATGCTTCTTTTGTGTAAAACTCTACTGGCTGAAGCAAAATATTAGAGTAATTGTATTGTGAAAAGAATACCAAATAGATCATGTACACAAGATGACTTTAGGATGGCAGAACTGCTATATAGTTTTGGATCAAGTATAAGAAAATGGTATCACCCATTCCTTCTATGAAGGTGGACTTATGAGATACTTGCAATTTGACAGAATTGACTTATCCTCAAAAATATCCTTTTTGCATGTGTGCTCTAGTGATATTTGTTCCAAACAGAATGGGAATTTGATCACATTTAAAGGAATAGATTTTGATTTCCTGTCAGTGTCAACAGCAATATGCTTTGATCAGCTTATGTGTAGCTTTTTATCCACTTGAGAGCTTATGAATGAAAATATTTTGTTTATGTAACAGAAATTAATACCATTTATACTACTGTTAATACCTTCCCTGAATTATTATTATTAATATTATTTTGGCTCTATGATGATCTGGTGATAAGGAACAAAGTCGCAGCAGCTTCATGAGATGGCTTTATTTAATGGTTTTGTGAATGTTTTTGTAAGATAAAAATATGATTTCTCACAGAAAAAGGTTGTTACTTTAACAATTCAAGTAGTGCTGTTCTTATCAGAAGGTCTCCACCTAGTGGTGACTTTGAGAAGCTGGTGACTGGAAACTTTTTTCAGTATGTTCTGTCTATATTATCCAGAAATGTGCAAGTCTTGAAGCAATATTATTTATACGACCTGATGAATTATGAATTATGCTTCTACCACATGAATGTCTGATATCCAGATGTACATGAGTGTCTATATTTACCGAAACATATTCACATCTGTGATCGTTCTTGCACGTTTAATTTTTTTTATTCATTTATAATTAAATTGTAATTGTAAAATATCTGGAGGAAATTTCATCTTCAAAGAATATTAAAGAACAAAAAGAATATAAAATGCAAAGAATGTGGAGGAAACCTTCAAACTTGATATATAGTTTACTCATTTGCTTTACATTCAGCGTGTGACCTTTTAAAAGATGAACTGTTCTCTATGCCCAAACCTGTATTTTACACTTATTTCAATGAACTTCCAACTAGTGAACCAACAGAAACTTTTGTTCTCAATCAAGGAATGAGAGTACTGAAACAACGAAGATAATATACATTATGTCAGGCATGGAAAAGATAACCCATTACTTATCAATGGCAAACATTACTGACTATGATAGGAACATTAGGCAATTGCTGGAAATAAGTTTATTATGCATTTTTTTCACATTGTGTAATTCTAGTTATGCCTATTATGAGTAGATGTTTTGAATTTCCAGAGAAAAATTGTTATTATTTCCTTTTCTTCTTGCTTCCTGTCTCATTTTAAATGGAACAATATTATTTTTATTGAATTTGGCTTTGTTATTGATAAACCCTGTTTTAAACAGCAATACTTTATAAAATGTTCATTACTGGGTTTATGTATTTATGTTTGTTTGTATGTATGTATGTATGTATGTATGTATGTATGTATGTATGTATGTATGTATGTATTTATATATGTATGTATGTATGCAATTATGCATGTACAGCCTCTCATAAAAGCAAGTACATCCCTCACAATTCAGCAACCATTTTATTATATGTTTATACTATATATATATATATTATATATATATATATATATATATATATATATATATATATATATATATATATATATATATATATAGTATATATATATATATATATATATAAATATATATATATATATATATATATATATATATATATATATATATATATATATATATATATATATATATTATAAAAATTTAACTTGTATATATTTTAGAGTAGTCAATTCCAGCTTGTATAGCAGTATAGATTTACTGTCAAAAGAAATAACTTAATATACAAACATTATTTATTTTTTATATCTGACAATAAACGTGTCACCCTCAGTGAGCATTTCAAAACTGTTTCTAAAGTGTCAGTATTTTGTGTAAGCACCATTGTTATGTAGCACTGCCTTAATCCTCCTGGGCATGGAATTCACCAGAGCTGCACAGGTTGTTGCTGGGATCCTCTTCCACTCCTATATAATGACATAATTGAGCTGCTGAATGTTAGACAAATGGCGCTTCTCCACCTTCTGTTTGCAGATGCCCCACAGGTGCTCAATAGACTTCAGGTCTGGAGACATACTTTGCCACTCCATTACCTTCACCTTCAGCTTCCTCGGCAAGGCAGTTTTCATCTTGGTGATGTGGTTCGGGTAATTATCATGTTGAAAAATTGCCGTTTGGCCCAGTTTCTAAAAGGGAGGGCATCATGTTTTGCTTCATGCGGTCCCAGACCATGATGCTACCACCACCATGCTTGACTGTATTCAAGACACAATGTCTTCGCCACACTGCTGGACACCATCTAAGCCAAACAAGTTCATCTTAGTCTTATCAGATCACAGGACATAATTCCAGTAATTCATGCTTTTGGACAGGTTGTCTTCAGCAAACTGTTTGCAGGCTTTTCTGTGAGCCAGCTTCAAAAGAGGTTTACTTCTGGGACAACAACCATGCAAACCGATTCATTGCAGTGTGCGGCATATGGTCTGAGCACATTTTGAGATACTGTGATGTATTTTCTGAAGCATTAATATGTTCTAAATACAGAATAAAGACAAAATCATGATCATGCTTTGCTACCGTTGATTCATCCTCCTCCTCTTCTTATTGTTCTTCTTCCTCTGCTTTTTATTATTATTTTTTTCTAGTTTAGAAATTGTATTAATATTGTCTATTGTAATAAGTGTATGTTCAGACCTTTACAGTCCTTTTGTTTTATATAGTGAAAATATTAAGCTTGTGATCAAAAGATTAATATAAATATTTTATATATTATTATTACATTATACTATCTATATTATGTCTTTTTGCCCAGGTTTACCCTGCTAGATTGGTTTAAACAGATAATAGCTTTAAATGTAAAAAGAATAATCTTTATTTAATAATCTTTATTTAAATATTTTTATTTATGTTGCTTGCTTGCTAGGAAGTTGGGGTCAGAATGCAGGATCAACCATGATACAGCACCTATGAAGAAGAGAAGCTTATGAGCCTTGCTCAAGGATGCAACAGTGACAGTTTGGCAGCACTGGGGTTTAAACCAAGGCCCTATCCACTGACAGAAACAAGCATTAGGCTTTCACAATACAAGAGTTTGTAACATCCTTAAGAATTTCTGCAAGTAAGTAAAAAAAATAAAACAGGGTTTGATAACAAAAACACTGAGAGCTGCAAAGAAAAATCCGAAAACAATCACCAACACCATTCACTGGGCAGACTTAAAAGGAAGGAAGAATAAAAAGGGCAAACCACAAGTTTCGAACCACTCACCACAAAAATAAATATATGATAAGACACAATGTTCTGGAACCAAGTTCACACTCTTTTAAATGTAAAAACGTTTTAAATTGTTTTATTCATCTACATATAAATATCATGAAATTATACTCTGTTATCTCAGTCACCTTTTGATCTCAAACAAAAGTTTTTAGCATATAGCAAAAACAAAAGAATTGGTCTTGCCGATTTATTTGCAAGCTCAATAAAAACACAGTTCTCAATGAACCACTAAAGCCTGTATAATATAATTTAATGCACCCACACACTGTAGACAGAGTATTCATATTTATTAAAGGATAAAAGAGTGAGAAAAAATGTGGTCTGAGCTCAGAGAGTAAAAGAGACAAGGAGGCTTCACTGCTTAATGAAGTGAAGAAAGTGAAATGAAGCCTTGGGTAAAGTCCTGTCCTGGACCTTCCCCTAAAACTGCCTCCCATGTTAGTGTTGGACAGGGATGCAGGGTAATTAATTCATTTGATGCAACCTCAACTAATAACTCAGATACTCATCTAAACAGATTTTTTTTTTAAAGTATAATAAATCACCTGGTCCTCCAGTGCCAGTATAGTGATAAAGGCTAATGTTTTGTTTGCCTCTGGGATAGCTTTTTACATTTACATTACATTTTATTTTGAAATTTGCAATAAAAATGACAACAAATATTCTGTACAAAGCAGAGAGTTAGTGAGGGACTATATTCCAGAGCTCTCCCTGTGTTTAACTTTTATTGTATGTAACACTGTCATTTGTCACCCCTCTACTCTTCTTCTTTCACTCTCACCTCTGGCTTGCTAACTAGGGATACATTTGTAGAGACTAACTTATACATTTAAAATGTATTTTTATAACATATTTATATCTGTAAAGTTGTTTTGGGATAATGTCCATTGTTAATAGTGCTATACAAATAAAACTGGATTTAATTGAAAACAAATACAGTATGAGCCTAGCCTAGCCGTAAATGCTGATGCTGTGTCTGAGCTCTTTAAACTATGTTGAAGGATATTTGATAACTGTAGAGAAAGCGTTGCCCCTTGCTATATCCTTCATTATTCAAGGTACCAACATTACTCTGCGTCTTTTAATCAAACTGATCAAAATTATATATATTTTTTATTTATTTATTGCACTGAATCCATTAATAAACATTTGAGACTGATGATGAAAAACCCACCCAAGATGCAGCTCTGTTAAACATTACAGAAACCATATTATCTTTCTACCCAAATGAGTTATTCCTATGATCTCTTGTAAGGTTGCCAAATCAGTGGCTAGAACTAAACTGTATCTTAAAGTTGGCTTCACAGAGAATGAAAGAGCACACTTTGAGTTTATCTTAATTTCATCATTTTCCATCATTTCATTCATTAAAGCATACAATCTGGAGAGGAATGTGCAGAAAACTTGCAGATGGTTATTGATTATAGGTTAATATACTCCCATTCCTCCCAGTGGAAATATATAGCTCTGCACTCAGCAGCATAGATTCTTAAACTTCAAAGCTAAACTTCTAGGAAAAATATGGCAACAACCATAATAAGTAGTAGATGTACTTTCTGCAAAATCTCAAAAAATCTGGATCGTCACAAATACTGCTGGTTTAATCTTCCTTAACAGCACAAGACCATTCATCACATATTCAGTGTAATATCTGTAAAGAAGCCCAAGTTCTCCTTTTCACGTACATGCAGTCCTATAGATTAGGGAGAAACTCGCAAGGAAACTTTCCTCCGGCCATGATGTACAAGTCCCCTTCTCACATCTAACCTCAGCAACATTTAACATTGCAATGTAATTACATTTAGAAATGTAGCAGGTAACATGTAGCAAAGTAGCACTGATGTTAAATATTGTATAATATCCTGTTTATACTTTAAATTAGTGTACATAATGTATAATTATATATTATATGCATATTGAATATTTACTTTGAATTGAGTTTCTTAAGTTCTTTGTTACTCCAGCACAGCACATTTGCTCTGTACAATTGCTAGTATAATTGGTGAATAAATGTGACTGTTTCAATAGTTTAAAACCAAGATATAAAAACACACACAGACAAACAAACAAACAAACAAACACACACACACACACACACACACACACACACACACACACACACACACACACACACACACACACACACACACACAGATACACACACATTACATATTGTTAACATTATTACACTCATCTCTTGTGCAACAACTGTTTTCATTTGCATGATTTTGCTTTCCTTCTTTTAAGTTTTCTTTATTAAGCTATGCACCTAGAATATTGCTTTATTTAAATAAGTGCAATTATAGTTGCTACAAAGAAAGAAAAAGAGAAAGAGAGAGAGAGAGAGAGAGAGAGAGAGAGAGAGAGAGAGAGAGAGAGAGAGAGAGCAAGAGATTGAATACAAGGCATCACTAATTATTTGTGAAAACAATTCCTCTATCACACAGCTTTATAGCAGAGTTTGGGATTATGATTGATGGAATATGCAAAAATATGTTAAACATATTTTTTTTAGCAGATAAATGGTATAAACAAAGTTTAATGAGCCCGTTAAATCATTTTGTTTAATGAAAAGCAAGTAGATAAAGTGGTTGTTGTGCAAAAGAAGGTTATTACATAACATATATCCTGCAAGAACAAAGAAATCCATCAGGCCATGATCAAGAATTCAGCTGGGAAATTGTCAGTTATTTCCTGATTGTTTCCTGTAAAGCACTGAATGATCTTAGAGGAAAAGCATGTTAAATAAATCTAAATTACACCATAATTTACACCTAATAAGAATGCTGTACCCTAATTTTATTACAATTTAGATATAAAATTAGTTGACCTGAAAAATGTTTGGAGATTTTGGGAATGTCTGTTTCTAAGCATGTTTTCAGCTTTTTGGTCTTTGTTCTCTCTTTTGGCTTTTACAAGTTCCACTTTTTATTTTTTTTTCTTCATTGTTGTTTTTACCCATGCCAGCTGATTTTCCATTTATGTTCTGTGTTTACCAGCAAACCTGACATCTTAGATAATTTTTTTTTTATCTTAAACTGTATTCTTTTCTGCAAGTTTTCTCCTAAACAACATACAGGTTGAAGTTTTAGACAGTTTTATTATATGTACTCTGCTGATGTTACAAACCATGATTTGGATTTGTGTTGTCTGGTTTCTCCCTTTTCATCTCAGACTGTGGGAAAGGGATCTATTCAAAGTCACACTGTCATTATAATGAAACACTTCAGTACTACAAAACAATTTCCATCTTCCCAAGCTAAACAAACTAGCATTACATCTACATTGCATCATTGTGTACCACTCTAAAATACTATTGAGCACTTACTGTAACTTATTTCAACTGTAACTTATTTCAATTCATGTTTGAAAAACTCCTGAGCAGACAGCAAACCAAAATATTTGTAAATGAAAGATCAGTTTTTTATTTGATACACAGCTTATGACAACAATCATGACCATAGCAAAAGGTTTTAAAAAGAGAGTTCTTCAGTTCATTTATTACTGCTGTGCAATAAGTCGCTGAATTTTTACATTTTAGCTTAATTCATTTAAATTCAATTAAATTCATTTTTATTTGTATAGTGCTTTTAACAATGGATATTGTCTCAAATCAGCTTTACACAGATGTGGTAAGAAATAATTAATAAAATAGTTTTTTATAAGTGTACATTTGTCCCTGATGAGCGAGCCGGTGGTGACTGTAACATGGAAAAACTCCCTGAGATGGAATAACCGAATGTCCATGTATTACAGATAAACAATGTTAAGGTGTGCAGTGATGGTGATCAAATGCAAACTGCAGTCCTGTGTCAACTCAGAAACCTGACAAACAGGCATGCTTTGGCTCTGATGTTTGCATTTTTGCATTGCAGGTGAATTGCATTTTCAATCCTCCAGACTGACAAAAATGAAACAGTCAGTTCTCAAGTCAATGATCGATGCTGCTGCTTCTGCATGTGCACAGAGAGCACACAAAGCTGCCAACTTGACTGTACTTCTGTACAAGGAACATTCCTACGAATTTTAGAAACTTACTTTACACACGTATTTACTGACATAAAATGTTGAAAGTTACAGTTGTTATCTGGAATTTAAAAAGGCATGATTATATGGATAATTATCAAAAGATTTGACTGTGTGACAGAAAAGAAAGTGAGTAAATCTTTTGAGTGTACTGTAGTTCACGGCAGAGTATGATCAGTGCGCAATCTTCTAAGCACAAATATGCGCTGTTAATAACTCAACAGAATTTCACTCTATATGTCTGGAAATCTTGTTAATGGCAGGGTTTGTAGAAGTAAATACTTTTAATAAGCTTGTCACTGCTACTGAAATGTAAGATTTATTTGATGTGGGTGGGCACAGGTTGAGAGAAATGTGCGTTGAAATGTTAGTGCTATAATAAAGCTCAGGTGATTTTTCACATTGACTTTAATGTTAAGCTGTAGAGCATAAGATAGTTAAGTTTCAAGATCTGCTGCCCTGCCCAAAAGCGTTTGAAGTGGAATGCCAGCGATCAATCCTAAAGTCACTGTTCACTGATGAAAGCCTTTGTCGACCTGACCCAGTACACAGTGCAAGATAATGATCATCTTCTTTTAACTTCAAGTTCCCATTCTTGATCAAAGGGTGGCAGAGCACTGAGATAAATACTGCATGGGTGCCAGTTCTCTACACATTGATGCATCAGATTCAGAGCCTTGTGTGCCAGCCTAGTTTTATTTCATGTAATTATTAACACCTTTATGCTTTATTAATCATGCTTGGAGGATTTGCCTGGTTCAGTGGTATAGGATGTTGACTTTTAATGAGAATAGCTGATGAGAGTTCACAAAATAAAGCCTGGCAGATTAAATATTAATTTATTCATTCAATTATTCGTCATCATTTAATAGTTTAGACCTTGTCTGGTTCATGGAGGAATCCCGAAAACAAGGTCTAAATATAGCATGTGCATTAGTCATTAGTTCCACAATCAAATCTTTTTTTAAAACACTTAAAAAGAAGCGTTCTGAAGAATGTGACTGTGCATGGACAGTGATGTGATTTTCTCTTTATATGTTGTTTGATCTGTTTGTATAAATAATTAACATTAGAATGTCAGGACTTTGACATCAAGGCTTTAGCACCACAGCACTAAATTAAATTAATATTTATAATACCACACCTGTAAATTGATTTCCAAACTGAATCTAAAACTTGTATTATTCCTAGTGTAATCAATTAAGAAATAAGTAACCATTAGGCATATCAGTAATTTAATAAGACGCTCATGGGTGCATCTTAAACAGCGATTTTGTTAATTGCGATTTAGTCTATGAAGAATAAAGAACAAAAAATGCATTACTTTGATAGCAAGGCTGTTTGACTAGTTCTGCTAACCTGTTTAACAAAAAAATTAAAAATAAATAAAAAACTCCTGATGGATACACTATGTAGACAAATGTATTAGACCTGATATATGTGGTTGTTCTGTTAATACAAAGTTGGAGGCAGACAAAAGGCTTGTTTCTGCATGACAATTCCCCTGTGTACAAAGAAAGCACCATGAAGATATAGTTTACATTAGTTGGAGTTACCTCTTAAACTGCATTGTAGATTATAATCAGAAATTAAAATCCCAGTGCTTTTGTATAAATTATTCACACTTAGAATGGCATAGTCCCAAATTACAGGATTCCAGGGCGTCAATTTGAGATGGGTCCACTGACTCCACAACATCAAGCTCAGTTTTATCTAAAGATTCATAATTTCCTGTTACTATCTTTATCACAAGAATGAGCACTTGCTTTCCTGGAACATAGTCACTTATATTTAGCCAAGCTGATAACAAGCACTCAGAGAAAGACGATAATCAGTCAAAGGCTGCACACTCATAGATGTGTGTAGGACACCACCTGAATGGCAGGAAGTGGATTTAGGTTCAATTTAGCGAACATCATAGAAACTTTGGCATAGTCAAATGGAACATGCTGTGTTAACCTCTTGTAGGAGATAGGCTTATTGATAAGTTAAACTAAATGCAATTATGCTGTGTTATTTTAATGTATTTAGGCATTAAAAACTGTCTAATTGTCTTGTGAAATCGTCTTATAAATTTTTTTTTACAATAAGACCTATGAATTACTAAACAAAAATGACTGCAACTTCATCTTAAATTCAGCAATTCTTTTCAAGAAGTATCATTTACTATACAACTATTATATAATTATATTAAATTGGCTTGGCATCTCTCACTCCACTTAGTGAGGCAGCAGTCTGAGGTTATCTAAGGTGCTGTGGAACTCACAACTGTACACCCTTTTCCGATACCCACACAATGGGGAGGGAAGGTCGAGTGGCCTCTAGGGTGGACCAGCACATGATAGCACATGGACTGATGAGAACTTCATCAAGAAGTGCGCCTACACAATCCTTGGTTTTAAAGGCAGGTCCAATAAGCTAAAAACAGACTACTTTTCCACAACGTGATAACATGTGAGATTGTTTGACATTCATGGTTGATGAGGTTCAAATCTGCCAAATTACTATTAAGTCTTGGACCCAGATGTGAAGAATTCGATTTACATTTATTTTGTTGGCCAGAAGTAGAAAAGTAAAAAAAGCATCATAGTACACAATGTGCAAGATGCAGTTTTGCTGTTTACCAACAGGTGGTGGTCTTTACCTGCTGATTCAGAGAAACAGGCTTTAAAATGAGTAATGGTGACAAATCGGTTCCTCATTAAAAATGCTTATTGTGGGTCTGCAATTTATTGCTTGTTTATTGATCCACTTATGATTTGGTAATCACTTTGACATTGTAAAGATTGGATGAAAAAACAATCTGATGCTTTTACCCTGAGAGGATTAGATAACACATGAAAAGATACAGAAAGCCAACCCCCCCCCCCCCCCCAAAAAAAAAAAAAAACCCTCCATACAGTCGTGAAAAATGCAATGTCCTCAGTGCTGTATTGTAGCTCACACAGACTCCAAGTGTGAAGGTCAAATGTGCTTTGCAATAAGATATATGAAACGAACAAGCAAGCTACAAATAGTAGAAAATATTATACATCCTTTCAGTTGCAAAATATTAATCACAGTAATTACAAAAGATGTTTTGGAAATATGTCCCTTATAATATATATAATATATATATTTATTGACTCGATAACTTTTAGAGAACAGCAAGTAACTGTTTACAAAATGACTGAAATTTTTATAGTGGCTAAAAGAAAGGAATGTAGCACTGTGAAAGGAAAGATTAAAAATTTAATTTACCACTCCATCCTCCCCACCGTTCTTCACTGCATGGAAGTACTGCTTTGGAAAAACATCAATTAGACACTATAGAAAATGTTTCAAGAAATCATAATTGTTTCAGAAAAATAACATCTACCATTGAGTAATTTGTATGACTTAGAAGAAATGTAGATGAATATCGAAATATTTTTGCCAGTCTTTGCAGTTTGCATATTCCCTTTTTGACTCAAGCCATGACAGAACACAAGCTGTTGGATTCCTGTAAAAAAAGCACCATCAAACCTCTTTTTGGACAAGCGTCTTTCAAATCTGTTCAGCAAAGCAGCTAATGAGATATTCTGGCAACTGCCTCAGGAACTTAGCACCCTATGAAATGTGATGCAACAGAAAGTGTCATCACATGGAGGAAGCTGTAATAAAAACATAGATGCGGGTGAGGAAAGTGTTAACGGTGCCCTGGCGCAGCAACTTCATCTCCACATCAATGAGAAAGTCACGTGGTCCATGAAGCTGACGATGTAGGTACACAGCTCCGGTAAAGCTGTTAAGGCGACGTGTGCTGAAGTAACCTTCTTCATTGCCACGTGGGATGCTAATCATGATGCTATCACCTGAGTAGGCTGGAGATGGGCTGATGCGGAAGATCTGCGCCGGGATGACGATATTAGTCTGGAAACTAAGTTGGAAATAGGTAATGCGGAGTGGCATGTTCTGGCACTGAGAGCCGAAGCAGCTTACCCGCTCACAGCGTCTATAAAAACATTGGTAAGAAAGAGATGGACAATATGATGTTATTGTAAACCATCTTTTTGCACAAAGTTTTCTTCAAAATGTAACTTAACTTTAATAGTGTATACTTTCTTATTACACCATAACAGTTACCAATTAAAAAAGATAAAAGTGCATGACCAGCTGTTGAAACATTTCTGTCTGCCATTCTTACATTACAGTTTATTAAAGTTGAATGTGCTGACATATTTTGTTAGTGTGACACCCCTGATTGGCTACAAAAAGAGAAACAACTACACAAAGAGAAACAAAAAGCAGGCCCCTGTGTCATACTTTTTTAAAACTTTCAGCCACAGGTGGCTATGGGATTAATGTGGTTTGCAGTCTCATTTGGCCAGTTGCGAACTTTGACATACTAAGTATATGGATGTTCTACTTTGGTGAGTCAAGTCTCATCAATCACAATGTTTTATACCATACTGCTATTGAATTCTCTGATCTGATTGGTCAGAAGGCGATTACTTCAGCAGCAACTCTGACAGAAGTGATTGTGCTCTGACAAATTCTCCTACGTATTGAGACATCCAATCAAGTGATTTTGTGGATTTGCATACCATCTTGATATCCATGAATTCAAGCTTCTTCATACATTTTAGTGCTGTAGGTATTTACTGATCACAGTGATAAAGCAGACAAAATAGCACAACATTCTTAAATGCGTGCTACGTTAGGAGTGTTTGAAAAGGCAGATAAGTTAATGTAATGTAATTACAAGTTTATGTTAATGTGTTTGTTCTAAAACTTTACTATTTAGATAGTAACAGCTCATTCACAGTGACTTGTATAGAACACACTTTACATAGGGGGTTCAATCATACCAACAAAGGGCTGGTAAAGCTGCAGGCTTCAATGCTAACCACATAAGCAGTACACCTGATAGTTAAAAGGAAATAGCGATGAGGTTGGAATTAAAAGCCAGCAGCCACACTGACCCTTTGTAGACAGGACTAAAGACCAATGCTCTACATAATATAATATTAAATGGATTTACAAAAAGTCTTAATTATTATCATTGTTTATCTTTTTTTAAAGGGAATAAGACCGGAATGAATAAAGCCATCAGTACTTGGAAATTACATTCGATTCTCTTCAATTAATGTTAAGAGGGACAAAAAGACAGGCATCTTTTCTCAGAACTGTATGGATCTGACTTCTGTGTATGATTTATGCAGCATTAAGCATCTGCGGCTGACCTATGTGTACATTGTTATGTTTGATCTATGCATATTATATATGGTATTTTATCTTTATGCATGGTATACTGTATGTAGTATTTGCTCAATATTTTGTTTCAGTGATGTGGAATTAACATTACATTTCTGTGGCTCCTCACCAAAACTGTGCCTGAGATCTACTAAACACACTTTGTGTGAAGTGCAAACAACATTTAAAAGGACCATGGAAAATCTGCAAATACTCAACAACAAAGTCATCAAACGACTCAAGGAAAAAAATATAAAATGCAAGTTCAAAAACAAAGACAATGTGTTAATAAATAACATTCTTATTAAATAGACTTATGGGGAATAACATGGAGGGCAGTAACATGGCTAATATGCACTTAAGTGCACTTTTACTACTAATGGGTTTTTTCCTGTTGACTGTTTCTAATACATTGTCACAAAGAAGATTTTTTCTTATTAATGAAGAAAGACATTCATATGTTTATGAGTTGCCAGTAACATTAAAATAAGTTTTCCTTAGGAGTTCTTTTAACACTTGGACACCTATACATTACACTCGAATACAGTATATTTAAGTTAAAAAAATGTTAAAAAAAACGTTCAAGGTATTTAGAAATAACAGAAACATTTTTGTGTGAATGTTATTTATAAGGGACTAAAAAGTAATTTTAACAAACTAACAATCATACTAGTTGGTTGAGGCCTATACTAGGCCTTTTCTGCATGTTTTCAGTTCTTGCTGATTCTTGGGGCATTTTGCTTTTAGTTTTCATCAAGTAAAATAAATACTGTAATTTCCGGACTATAAAGCGCACCCATATATAAGCCGCTCCCACTGAATTTGACAAAGATTTTTATTTTGAACATAAAAAGCCGCACCTGTCTACACTGAAACTAATGAACTTTTCACAGGCTTTAACGACAGTGTCTGTTACACGGGATGAAATATGTTGTGGCTCCTTTAAGAGCAGAGCGGTATTTTGGGAATAGCCTGCCACCGCATTTTTCTGGTATTACTGCGTGTGTGCAAGACTGAGGATTATGTCCTTATTATTTTCTGATGCTCATTTCTAAGTTTCTTTGACTAACCCGTAACGCTGTTGCCAAGAAAAATAAAAAAGCAAGAGTTTTGGAAACCTGTCTGTGCTTATATGATTTCTGTTGCAACTGGAGTTAGCGAGCTATCCCATGACCCAGACTCAACGCGTTACAACGGCTTGTATCTAAACAGTAGCCTGGACTTCCTGCTTCTTTGTCTTAAAAAAGTCTTGGGTTACTTGCAAAGCATACTCCAAGTCCAAAGAGAAAGTATTTGTTCGAATCTGAGCAGTAATATAGTCTTATACAAAATTCATCCTGCTGCTTTTGTCATAGGCAGGCATACATATCCATGTCATCAGATGACATAGTAAGCTTTAAATCAAGCAGTTCCATCCCTTTTCCAGGCTCTTCTATTTATATCATTCTATTTTTAATCTTTGTATTTTAAAAAGAGATGCCATCTGTAAGATGTGCTAGACAAAAAAGACTGACACATGGAGGCCTAACTTGCAACTTTTTTTGCAACAGGGCATAAGATCTTCTGTTGCTAACCTTTTTGTTGCCAGATACCACATCCCACCTTCAGCAAACTTTTTGTTAGCCAGCAGCTGCATGTCAATCTGGATCAAGTCCCACGGGATTTTACAATCAACTGTTCTTAACCACTTTCTGTAGTGTGTCCCATTTCGATTTGAGGATATCTAATACATACTCAGAACAGATGTTTCTTTACGCTATCCTAGCAACTTGATTAGGCCTTGCAGTGTATTCTGTCCCAGTTTGCATCTTACACCCTGCTACTATATGCTGTACTGTTTCAGGGAAGTCTTTGTGCACAGCCTGCACCTTGGGTCTTGTCATCTCTGATAGACCTTAGCCGCTATGGATTTTGTGCATAGGACCTGTACTTGTGCTGCGTCTAGCTGCCCTTCCAAGTTGGCTTTTTCTAGCCACAGATAGGATTTCTCAATGCCAGCCATTCACTCTATTTGCTGATCATGCATATCTCTGAAGGACTTGGGTCTTCCACAATATTTTATTTCTCTCCTCTTCTTTCAACTTCTCCTAGGTTGTCTTCTGCTGTATGAGGCACTCTTTTAGCAGTTCGTCCCAAGGTGTAATCCCTTGTATAATTCTGGATAACAGATGTGAGATCTCCATCATTCTTAGCTCTTCCCATTACTCATAGGGTCTCAGGGTGCTGATCTTTGGGTGAAATCCTTTGTGCATTTTAAAAGTTTTGGTGTCTAGACCTTTGGCCAGCTTACATTTCCATTCCATATAGTATAAGATGTATAATTTTTATTTTATTTTATACTGTGTATCATACATAGTTCTGCTCTGATATGTTGAGTATATGATACATATGAGAATATAATAATGAAAAAAATCTCATATATGACAAAACTTGGCCCAATTATACCTGAAAATTACACATCTGGCCAACTCTGGGTGCATTTGCATTGGGTTTTGTGTACCGTAGATATGTATGTGTTTGTGTGTCTCTCACAGTTTGGCTTTTCCAGTAGAACCTGTACTTAGATTGGACATTCGTGTGTGAAATAAGCTCTTTTTGATCAGGGACAGGCTCCTTCATTTCTCAGCCTAATGGAAACCGTGCTTGCATGGGGCTGGGCTCAATAAACCTGTCACCAGCATGGATTTCCTTACTTAACAAGGTCATTGCTGGAACACACAGGGCCAGAGGGACAGAACCCCCCAACCCCCCACCACACACACACACACACACACACACACACACACACACACACACACACACACACACACACGCACACACACACACACACACATACACACACACACACACACACCGTGAGATATGCATAAGCTTTCAAGAAGCACATTCATGACCAGTGAACCATTTTACGTCTAATGGTTGTTGGTGCTGGTAGACATTTCTTTCTAGGTTGAAAAGATACAAAGCGTGTGCGCACACACACACACACACACACACACACACACACACACACACACACACACACACACACACAAACACAAATTGTAAATTAACACTCACCAGACAATAATTTATATACTGTACTTGTATTACAATTTGTGATTACAGTAGCAGAAAAATTCTTGGTTAAGTTGGGTATAAATACAAATGTCTGTAATTAATATGGGTATTCATTTATAATATCACTCACGTATCTGACACCTTCTTGTAGTTCTCAGGGCATGTAAAGGATAGGCAGCGAAATCCTCCTTGGATGTTGTAGCAAGTTTGGCCTGCTGAGCAGTTGTGTGTTCCTGTTGCACACTCATCAATATCTAAAACACATAAAATGTCGATGTCAGTTAAATAAGTCAATGTAATTCTTTAACATCAAATCTTTGTCTTTGGGTTGTTGATGTTTAGCCACATGGCTGTGATTTTTAATGATATTATGGTTGTAAAAATTATGATTATTCATTATTGCATTTGTCATGGTTATTATTTAAAAAATCATCTTAGTCCAATGACATAAATCTGAGGTTAAATCAGCCAAGTATAAATAACAATAGCTTAAATCAACCTGCAAGTCTAATGCAACTAATTAAAACTAAACCTTTGTTATTATGATACAAAAACAGATTTCAATCTTTTAAATATCAACAACTAAGTTTAACTAGTCTGGGTTCTGTAGGTGGATATTTGGATATTTAGCAAAAAAACACCCTGAAATAAAAAAGTGCTTTCAGCAGCTGAAGGTATTTTACTTCTCTTTCTACTTACTAAACATTACTAAATGAAATTGAAGTTACTGTGTAGGTTTATTGTTTGCTATTTGATCAATGTTTTTGCAGTAGCAAGTCTAAAATCAAAACACAAGGCAACATTTGCAAACTAAGAGACCTGCATTCAATTCATTTAACAGCATTTTCATATCATATGACAATCTTAGAAGAAATGCAATTAGTTAAAGTAATTCATTTTTTGTAAATAAAGTGTTTTTCTCTGCATTAAACTCCCAGATTAAACCAAGCAGAATTTCGTAAATCTGCCTTCATGCTCAGTGCAAGATGATTTAGGTTAAATCTGGTACGTGATGTGCTGCTCTTTGTTTTGCCACAAGTCAGTAGCCACTGCTGCAGCTGTAATTAATTATGAATCTCATTCTACAGATGCAACGTTCTTGTTACAGCTCGCCAGCTGCATTCCACACACCATTACTTTGAGCTTCTTTCTCCCTTATCTTTCTCTAGTACTGCTTCTGTCAATCTTTCCATCTTTTTTCAGAAGATCATGAGGAAAGATGTGCTGTTTGCCCACCAGTGTGTGAAAAATTAAATGGTACTTCACTGGAGGTCAGGGTATTACACTTCAAGTTGCTTGCAAATTAGAGAAGAGAAAGATAAGGAATGTAATGATAAGGAGTGTAATCCTTGAATATAAGATTTATGCAGACAATACAGCAACCAATTTAAATGTTGGATTTTTATGATGATAATTTAATTACAATTATGGAATGTTATACATTTATATCAGTTGCAGAGTACAAGTAATTCCACTGAGGCAAACCTAAAAACAATCACCCAAAAACATGTGGTGCAGCACAAATCTGCTCCATATACATGTTAAGAGCACCTACAGTGTAACATTTTAACACCCTTTAAGTGTTATACCTACAGTGTAACACTTCAATGGTACTAAAAAGTTGGGGCTGTTTGAAAGAAATACAATAAATAACTTACAGTCTTATATGTCAGACAGAAATCATCTGTATACTGTACTTTCAGCACTTTGGCAAAGTAGCCAGTACAGTGACAATAACGTCTATCCACAAAAATGTATTGCTTCTTTCTGAACTGCACTCCTCACTCAGTCAGCTGCCTTCTAAGTTTCATTTATTCCTTCTAATTCTAATCCGGGGTAAGCCGTTCTCCATTCTTCAACCAACCAACAAATTAGCATTCTAGTGACAACTGATTTGAATACAAGCTCTCCTAGACTTTAAGCTTACATTAATTCACTGCAATTAATTATCACTGTTTATGCCTTGAGGCAGTTACATAGTGAACAGTAAATTATGTACATTACTAGCATCCTGATACACTTTGCTACCCTGACTGACCATGTACAACATATGAGATGCAATATTTATGATCCAGGAGTACTACAACAAATCACGTTGTACTCCGTGGGTATCACATTTGCCCCTAAACCTTTAAAAAAATGTCAAATAAATTTACTGCCATTATTGTGGCACATATTTCACAACGTTTCTTGGCTGCTGCTCCCAAAGTCTGATTTTAATCCTTGTCTCTTAAATGATCTAACCCTCATTTCCTGTCTTTTACATCTTTGCCTGTTTAAATACACACTTAACTAACATTTGCAACTGTTCCATTAACTGCTTGCAATTGTAACCAACCATCTCTTTCTGCATGAGGCAAGAAGAAAACAAGGACTTGCCTGAATTTAGGAAAACACAAAAAAGCAGAACACCAGTGAATTATATGTGGGTTTGAACTGAATGTAGTTTTCTTCAAACTCTAAAGTTAAATAAAGTTAAGATAGTTTAAGTTCAAATGTATATGAGCATATAAGGCTTTACTTTGTAACCTATCAGTAAAAATAAATTGTATATCATTCTTATTTTTTAATATATACACAAAACCTTTCACACACTTGGCAATCTTCTTGTTGTCAGCAGTGTGCGAAAAAGTTAGAAAGAAGCAGAGACAGGAAATTAAAATGAACTTTATAGTATTATTTATATTTAAACACCACCCACAAGACTTTTTAAAGCATGACAATAACATGCTTTATGTGCGATATGTGTTGATGTGACTTTTTAAATAATGTTTTTACTGTTCATTAGAGGACCTAAACCAAAATTGTTAAGTCATAGAAAATGACCTTTACCTTGACATGTGCGTCCATTAGGTGACATAGAATAGCCATGAGGGGGGCAGGCACACTGGTAGCTGCCTTGAACATTCACACACTGGAAGGTACACATGTTCCCAATGCTTTGAGAGCACTCATCAATATCTACAATAAAAAATATATATTATGATAAGTTGGTAAACTTATTGCACTGTGAGGACATACCAGGAAGGAGTGTGTATTTATACTACTATATGCCACTTTCCATTTAGAACAATAGCATCTGTCTTAAAAACAACATGAAAATAATCTTATCACAATAATATTGATCTGGTGTGTCTCCATTCTTAGCTTTGATCAATAAGTTAACAAATTACTAACTATTCATGCCCCTTGCTTCTTTTCATATCTTGTATAGATTGTTTTATTTATTTTTTTAAGGAAGTGAAATGAGAGCCAGGCTGTTAAATATATAATATGTTACCTGTATAGATTTATTAAAATACATTCTCTCTCAAAGTCCACTCATCTGTATGAATGCAGTAATTGTAGGCATGAGTATGAAAGCATTTAAAGAAAAGTGATTCACCTTCACAGGTGTGGCCATCCTCCTTCAAATAGTATCCCACACGGCAATAACACTGGTACGAGCCATAAATATTAGCACACTCCTGACTGCAGGGACTGTTGTCACATTCGTTAACATCTGCATATAAGGGGGGAAAACATTAATTATGACATTATTTTGTCAGTCTTGAACTAAAACTAGATTTCAATTACAACAGGGAAGCAATATAAGGAAAATATAACCTAAATGTACATTGCTACTTTATGTTAAATTGTAAAATGATTAATGGAGCTTTATATTTACAATCAATATCAAGATCAATAAACAGTTTTCAGATATTCTGATTTTCTACTGTGCAAATGTAAAAATATAACATCATAAACTGCATTTGTATCATTTTTAAATAAACATTTGTAGGATGTAACTTTCTTTCGGCTTCGCACGTTAGGGGTCGCCACAGCGGATCCTCCGCAGGTTTTGATCTGGCACATGTATTACGCTGGATGCCCTTCCTAACGCAACCCTCCCCAATTTATCCGGGCTTCGGACCGGCACTGAGAATGGTTTTCTGACCAGGGATCCAACCCTGTTTTTATTTCTATTTTTATCTGTAATAATTTAATGTTGCTGCATAAGGTGACATCCGGAATAGCACTGTGAGCCACAACTGACCAGCAAAGTCCTTGAAAGCATCCCACCTTAATGTCACTGCCTGTGTAATGTGACAAGTGAAGCTGTCATGCTTGATTACGGTCCTTGAATAACACAAAAAACAAGCTGAGAATAGACAAAACCATGTGTTTCCCTACTTACTCAATCTCCTTGCATTGTCTCCTTCCTGCCCATGCACTATCACTCTTCTGTCACTTTCAGTCTTTATTTCTCTTCATCTGGACCACAGACTCCCCGTCATGCTCAGTCATGTTTATCTCTCTCTGCTGCCCTTTTTCTCCCTCTATTTCTCACTTTCTTTTCACACTTATGATTAGTTTTTCTTACCCTAGCTCAGAATAAAGAATCCACTACCAACACTATCAACTATCAAAATGTCATAAATCACTCCTTAACGCTCCACCTAACAAACACCTCATGGGAAACGGAATGTGTACATGAGTGCAATTTACTGAGAGAAGAAAATGAACTACCTTCACAATTTTTGCCGTCGAAGGAAAGGAAGAAGCCTGCGGTGCAGGAGCACTTGTAAGAGCCCACAGTGTTTTCACATTTCTGAGCACAAAGATTCCCTGGGTAACGCCAACATTCGTTCACATCTGCCAGTAGAAGGAACATAGAGGTTCTATTGTGTTGTTCTGCTGCATGTTCTGTCACTTTAAGGTTAATTTCATTGTGGTAAACAGAATAGCCAAACCAATAAAAAAAGGTTTGAGGTCCAATAGAAGTCACACACTGTATTGTGACTTCATACTGTACTGTCATTATATAATCTTAATTATTTACATTTAGGATTATTCAAGTTAATCCTAATTAATTGCTACATAAATAATTGTTTCCAGATATGTAGTCTAAAGTGTTCATTATTATTTCTGTTTATTCTATTCTATAAGAAGTGTCTTGATCAAATTAATACATCATTATTATTTCATAATTATTTTTAGTTTAAGGTCAGATACTATGAACTCTATCCCATATTTAGTAAGATGTATTATATGATCATTAATATATTATTATATATTATATTATTGAAGCTATTATTTGTGCTTTTACATTTGCTCATCCAGCCACAAGATCATTAATGAGGTCAGATACTGAGGTTCAGGCAAGGATGAATAGGGTGCAGTCAGCTTTTTAATTTGTCCCAAAGATGTTCAGTGGGTGTTGAAGTCAGGGCTCAGTACAGGTCTCTGGTTCTCACCACGTGCAGGTGTGTGTTAAACCTACCAATGCACACACGGCGTATAGCATCATACTGGTAACCAGTCTGGCAATCACATCGGTAGCTGCCAGGTAGATTGTGGCAGATCTGACCGTCAGTACAGCGGTGCGTTCCTGTTGCACACTCATCCACATCTGCACACAGAGCAGGATGCAAACACATCACACCTGCTAGACTTCATTCTTCACTTCTGTTTCATCATTAAAATATTGTCAGAAACACCCACAATCATACAAGATTGTGACAATACAGACAATACTTTGCTTGCATGGTAGAATATTCCTAAAACCTTTGCATGATAAAAATAAAAAAAGTAAACTATAAATAGTATGAAATCAGTCTAAGACCAAAGCTAATTTAAGCACAAATTTTACAGATAGAAATATTTTCCTAATGTAAGAAGAGGTTTAATTCTCAGCTGAGATTTCTTCACTTTCTGTCAGTATTTAATGCTATAAGTAATTACTGTGATTAAGTTTAAGCAAGTAAAAAGAAAAAAAAGCAAATAATGAACACTTAGCCTTAACCAATAAGTAACAAACTAATGTTTAGTTACTAAAACTAACTCCAAAAAGTCTTATCTTTACACTTAGCTAACTTCAAGCTGGTAAATATCATAGCTGATATAGTCAACATTACATACTGTTAAATATTTATTGTTATTTACATGATTACTTTAATATCTAGATTAACAATATTGCAATAACTTACAGCACTTTTGTGTTTCTTTGTTAACAATACTTGTGTTTTATGAATAATTAAATGTATGGCTCATATTTAATAATTCAAAAGATAATGTTAGCTACACCAAATATTACTCTACAATCAACCTTTAAAACCTAATGTCCAAAATGTACATAAAAATACATATAAATACTACCACTAGTACGACTACTAAATAATAATAATAATAATAATAATAATAATAATAATAATAATAATAATAATAATAATAATAAACATATTCGAAAGTAGTGAACATGCCCATTATGTATTTTGTAAGTAGGCAAAAGAGAGAAAGTAAATTTACTAAAGTTAAAGAGTAGTAAAGCTTGTGAGTTTAATTGCCAGAGCTTTTAAAAATGTTATTATCTAAAACCATCTGTGTTTGTGTGTGTGTGTGTGTGTGTGTGTGTGTGTGTGTGTGTGTGTGTGTGTGTGTGTGTGTGTGTGTGTGTGTTCACCAATGCAGCGTGAACCTTCGGAGCTGGAGTGATATCCTCTGCTGCATAATATAATCTTGCGCTGGCAGGTGTACGAGCCCACAGTATTTATGCAGTTGAAGCCTGACATACATGGCTCTCTCACAACGCTGCACTCATCGATGTCTGAGAGACAGAAAGTGTTATATTAGAACAAACTGCAAATACAAAACATCAAAACTGCAGTCTTAACAACTGATCTTCATGGTTATCACTACGTCAGGGCCTAAAAACACCTTCAATCTAAAACACTGTTAGGCCAGGTTAATGCAGCATGGAATACACATGTCAAGAGCAAGATACAGTGAGAAAAATAAGTATTTGAACACCCTGCTATTTTGCAAGTTCTCCCACTTAGAAATCATGGAGGGGTCTGAAATGGTCACCGTAGCTGCATGTCCACTGTGAGAGACATAATCTAAAAAAAAAAATCCAGAAATCACAATATATGATTTTTAAACTATTTATTTGTATGATACAGCTGCAAATAAGTATTTGAACACCTGCCTATCAGCTAGAATTCTGACCCTCAAAGACCTGTTAGTCTGCCTTTAAAATGTCCACCTCCACTACATTTATTATCCTAAATTAGATGCACCTGTTTGAGGTCGTTAGCTGCATAAAGACACCTGTCCACCCCATACAATCAGTAAGAATCCAACTACTAACATGGCCAAGACCAAAGAGCTGTCCAAAGACACTAGAGACAAAATTGTACACCTCCACAAGGCTGGAAAGGGCTACAGGGAAATTGCCAAGCAGCTTGGTGAAAAAAGGTCCACTGTTGGAGCAATCATTAGAAAATGGAAGAACCTAAACATGACTGCCAATCTCCCTCGGACTGGGGCTCCATGCAGGATCTCACCTCGTGGGGTCTTAATGACCCTAAGGAAGGTGAGAAATCAGCCCAGAACTACACGGGAGGAGCTGGTCAATGACCTGAAAAGAGCTGGGACCACCATTTCCAAGGTTACTGTTGGTAATACACTAAGACGTCATGGTTTAAAATCATGCATGGCATGGAAGGTTCCCCTGCTTAAACCAGCACATGTCCAGGCACGGCTTAAGTTTGCCAATGACCATTTGGATGATCCAGAGGAGTCATGAGAGAAAGTCATGTGGTCAGATGAGACCAAAATTGGTCACAATTCCACTAAACGTGTTTGGAGGAAGAAGAATGATGAGTACCATCCCAAGAACACCATCCCTACTGTGAAGCATGGGGGTGGTAGCATCATGCTTTGGGGGTATTTTTCTGCACATGGGACAGGGCGACTGCACTGTATTAAGGAGAGGATGACCGGGGCCATGTATTGCGAGATTTTGGTGAACAACCTCCTTCCCTCAGTTAGAGCATTGAAGATGGGTCGAGGCTGGGTCTTCCAACATGACAATGACCCGAAGCACACAGCCAGGATAACCAAGGAGTGGCTCTGTAAGAAGCATATCAAGGTTCTGGCGTGGCCTAGCCAGTCTCCAGACTTAAACCCAATAGAGAATCTTTGGAGGGAGCTCAAACTCCGTGTTTCTCAGCGACAGACTGATCTGGAGAAGATCTGTGTGGAAGAGTGTGCCAAAATCCCTCCTGCAGTGTGTGCAAACCTGGTGAAAAACTACAGGAAACGTTTGACCTCTGTAATTGCAAACAAAGGCTACTGTACCAAATATTAACATTGACTTTCTCAGGTGTTCAAATACTTATTTGCAGCTGTATCATACAAATAAATAGTTAAAAAATCATACATTGTGATTTCTGGAATTTTTTTTTTTAGATTATGTCTCTCACAGTGGACATGCACGTGCGATGACAATTTTAGACCCCTTCATGATTTTTAAGTGGGAGAACTTGCAAAATAGCAGGGTGTTCAAATACTTATTTTCCTCACTGTATAAAGCTAAACTAAGTGCTAATTCACGTGCTTTGTGTGAAGAAGGTCTTTAGTTTTTGAAACCAGACAGTAATTTCACTGTTCCGACAACTTGTGGAAGTTCATTTAACTTCCTGGCTGCAAGACAAAAAAAGTACCTTGAAGAAAGTCTGCCTAGATACTGCATAGATACTGTCTACAAAGAATCCATGGTCACTTCCAAGGACACATGGAATACGACACAAAGTGTCCAGTCCGTGGCCTATTACAAAGCACCATCACATGTCTGCTACGGAGATCCCTTGCTCCCAGATGCACTGAATGTTTTCTATGCACAATCTAAAAAAAGATCATGATGGCAATGAAGACCTCCGCGTATAAATCAAGTCCAAAGTCAAACCACAAAATGCTGCTCGTTCTGGCAACATACCTGGCTGGGCGCTCAGGGAATTCAGGACATTATTCCCCTTTTTAAAGGACATTCTATCTTGAAGGTGTCCTAACAAACACCTGCAACAAGTCAACAAGTGAAACAATCATCACTGTGTGCCTCAAGACAACCATCTACCAAAAAAAAATAATTCATGACCTGCCTCAATGAATGGCTTATTACATTCACACCTGTTATTAAGTATAATGGACCTATTGTATGCTCATTTATCCAAAACATTCTACTGCCATCTACCTGTTTTTGACCTACCTGGACAAAAAATAACAGTTGCATGAGGGTGCTATTCAGACTGTATTTTAGCATTAAAGACAATCATCCCAACAACTTATAGGTCAGCTGGGCCTTTGGTATGACCACCCCCTCTGCATACAGTATGACTTTTTGACTCAATATAAATGCTATGAAAGAGCAGTTCACAGACTTGTGTAGAGGCAACACAAAATTTTTAATTCAATAAGATCAAAGAGTTGACTTCAGGAGGCCCTGAATAAACCACCCACTAAAGTACATCAGCAAATGTGTAGATAATTAAAAGCTCCATGTTTTTAGTGTGCACATCACCCAATGCCAGCAGCACTGTGGAATGACCTTTCCACCTCTCCAATGAAATTGTAACTCTCCTGCCATACCGGAGCATCTGTAATACCACCACTAACTGTGCAACAGCTTCTTCTCTGAGGCTGTCAAAACCTTCAATACTCACCTGAACTAATCATTATCTTCTAACAGCTGTCATTACCAGTGCACCCACACATTATAATAGCAATACAGATGGTCCCTGAGTTACAATGGTTGAAGTAAATTTTTTCGATCTTA
>NC_139601.1:10166406-10168906 GCF_946808225.1 Silurus aristotelis | reverse complement strand
TTTACTCACTCATTTACTCACTCACTCAATCAATCACTCACTCATTTACGCACTCACTCATTTATTACTTACTCACTAACTCACTCACTCACTCACTCCACTCACTTATTTACTCACTCACTCACTCAATTATTTACTCACACACTCACTCATTTACACACTCACTCACTTACTCACTCACTCACTCACTCATTTACTCACTCACTCACTCATTTACTCACTCACTCACTCACTCACTCATTTACTCATACACTCAGTCATTTACTCACTCACTCACTCACTCACTCACTCACTCACTCACTCATTTACTCACTCACTCCCTCACTCATTTACTTACTCACTCACTCACTCACTCACTTATTTACTTACTCACTCATTCACTTATTTACTCACTCACTCACTCACTCACTCATTTACTCACTCACCCACTCACTCATTTACTCACTCACTCACTCACTCACTTACTCACTCACTTACTCACTCACTCATTTACTTACTCATTTACTCACTCACTTACTCAATCACTCACTCACTCATTTACGCACTCACTCATTTACTTACTTACTCACTCACTCACTCACTCCAATCACTCATTTACTCACTCACTCACTCACTCACTCACTCAATCACTTATTTACTCACACACTTACTCATTTACACACTCACTCACTTACTCACTCACTCAGTCACTCACTCACTCATTTACTTACTCACTAACTCACTAACTCATTTACTCATACACTCACTCATTTACTCACTCACTCACTTATTTACTCACTTACTAATTCATTTACTCACTTACTCACTCACTCAGTCACTCATTTACGCACTTACTCATTTACTTCCTTACTCACTCACTCACTTATTTACTCACTCACTCACTCACTCACTCATTTACTCACTCACTCACCCACTCACTCATTTACTCACTCACTCACCCACTCACTCATTTACTCACTCACTCACTCACTTACTTACTCACTCACTTACTCACTGACTCATTTACTCACTCACTCACTCACTCACTCACTCAATCAATCACTCACTCATTTACGCACTCACTCATTTATTACTTACTCACTAACTCACTCACTCACTCACTCCACTCAATTATTTACTCACTCACTCACTCACTCAATTATTTACTCACACACTCACTCATTTACACACTCACTCACTTACTCACTCACTCACTCACTCATTTACTCACTCACTCACTCATTTACTCACTCACTCACTCACTCACTCACTCATTTACTCATACACTCAGTCATTTACTCACTCACTCACTCACTCACTCACTCACTCACTCACTCATTTACTCACTCACTCCCTCACTCATTTACTTACTCACTCACTCACTCACTCACTTATTTACTTACTCACTCATTCACTTATTTACTCACTCACTCACTCACTCACTCACTCATTTACTCACTCACCCACTCACTCATTTACTCACTCACTCAATCACTTACTCACTTACTCACTCACTTACTCACTCACTCATTTACTCACTCACTCACTCACTCACTCAATCACTCACTCACTCATTTACGCACTCACTCATTTACTTACTTACTCACTCACTCACTCACTCCAATCACTCATTTACTCACTCACTCACTCACTCACTCACTTATTTACTCACACACTTACTCATTTACACACTTACTCACTTACTCACTCACTCAGTCACTCACTCACTCACTCATTTACTTACTCACTAACTCACTAACTCATTTACTCATACACTCACTCATTTACTCACTCACTCACTCACTCACTCACTCACTTATTTACTCACTTACTAATTCATTTACTCACTTACTCACTCACTCAGTCACTCATTTACGCACTCACTCATTTACTTACTTACTAACTCACTCACTTATTTACTCACTCACTCACTCATTTACTTACTCACTCACCCACTCACTTATTTACTCACTCACTCACTCACTCACTCATTTACTCACTCACTCACTCACTCACTCACTCACATACTCATTTACTCACTCACTCACTCACTCACTCACTCACTCACTCATTTACTCACTCACTCACTCACTCACTCACTCACTCACTCACTCACTCACTCATTTAATCACTCATTTTTTACTTACTCAGTCACTCACTCACTCACTCACTCATTTACTTACTCAATCACTTATTTACTTACTAACTCACTCATTTACTCACTCATTTACTCACTCATTTACTCACTCACTCACTCACTCACTCACTCACTCATTTTCTTACTTACTCACTCATTTACTCACTCATTTTCTTACTTAATCAATCATTTACTCACTCATTTACTCACTCACTCATTCACTTATTTACTCACTCACTTATTTACTCACACACTCACTTACTTACTAACTCACTCACTCACTCACTCACTCACTCACTCATTTACTTACTTACTCACTCATTTACTCACTCATTTACTCACTCACTCACTCATTTACTCACTCACTCACTCATTTACTCACTC
>NC_139601.1:9501406-9511406 GCF_946808225.1 Silurus aristotelis | reverse complement strand
TTTACTCGTGTCCTTGAATTGTTTTCGTTTGGAATAATTTGTTCTGGAGCTGATGTGCTTTTCTGGTGCCTATTACAATGCAACGTACATGATTTTAGATAATTGCAAACTATCCATGGACCTACATTAAGTGTAGAGGTTAAGGTATTGGAATGATTGGCAACTGTTTAAAAATTACAGCAGTAACAGTAGTACTGTTAATGAAAGTAGCAATAATTATCCTTAAACATAGTGATGTTTTATTTCTTTATTTATTGAATTTTATATGATAAAAAAAATAATACACTTGCAATCAGAAATATTCAACCCCTAAAGAGTTTTAATGATTTATAAATAAAAATCTTTTCAAAGTGCAGGATTCTGCTTTGGATAGTTTCTTAATGAGTTTAATGATACATTTTCTGTGTTGATTTTATGTATGATGTAGTATTTGTGTGTAACAGTATATTTTGTTAAGATCCATGTCACAATTATTCAACCTCTATATAATATTGTTGTTTTTAAAGCTTTCTGACAGTTTTTATGGCCTGAAGTGGAGCTGAAACATCATTAAGCCTTTGGGAACTCGATAACAAGCCTTCATTTGCTTCAGCTGTGATGCATATATAAACCCCAACCATGAAGGTGTTCAAGGTGAGTTGCAGTCATGGGAAAGACAAAGGAGCTTCCACAAAAGCTGAGAGAGGAGATTTCATCACATCTGAAGGGCCTTGGGTATAAGAAGAATTCCAAAAGATTTTACATTTCAAGAGACACCATTGGGAGTATTATAAGGAAGTTTAAAACTTATGGAACAGCTGCAAACCTGCCTGGCCATAGAAGAAAGCTTACAATTTCATCAAGGGCCCTTAGCAACTTAGTCAGGACGGCTAAGAAAACCCCCCCGTGTGACTGCAAGACAGCTACAGGATGACATGATGAAGGCTGGTACAAGTGCTTCAGTGGCAACTATAAGACTTGCACTGAATAATCAAGGACTTCATGGCCGGACCCCAAGACGCATGCCACTCTTGACCTCAAGGGACATTAGGAGTCGACTAGAATATGCCAGGAGGAATTTGGATAAAACTACAGAGTTCTGGGAGACAGTTCTATGGACTGATGAAACCAAACTGGAACTTATTGGACGAATGGACCAGCGTCTGGCGTGCAAAAGGTCAGGCTTATGACAGAAGAATATCATCCACACGGTCAAGTACGGAGGTGGGGATGTTTTTCTGCGGCAGGAACTGGCAATCTTGATTGTGTACCTGGCATAATGGATTCCCAGAATAACCAGGTCATTTTGAAGAAGAACGTGATGCATTCTGTTGACAAATTAAACCTTGGTGATCATTGGATCTTCCAGCAAGACAATGATCCCAAGCACACCTCCAAATCAACCAAAGCTTGGTTGGGGAAAAGATGCTGGAGTGTCCTGGAGTGGCCTTCTCAGTCACCAGATTTAAATCCAATTGAAAATCTTTGGTGGGATTTGAAGAAGGCAGTTGCAGCATGGAAGCCGTCAAACATCACTGAGTTAGAGGCTTTTGCACCTGAAGAATGGGCAAAGAGTCCAATCGAGAGGTGTAAGAAGCTTGTCAGCACTTATCGAAAACGCTTGTTAGAAGTTATAAAAACTAAAGGGCGCTCCACAACGTACTGAAGCTTGAGGGTTGAATAATACTGCACATGCTCATGTGTTACAAGACTTACAATTTTCATTTGAACTTCAAAGTTAAGTCAACTTCTGTTGTCAAAATAACTCTATCAATAAATATTGTTTATTTAACGAGTTTTTTTTTCTTATTTATTTTCATTATCTTTCATCAACATCACTGTATTGCCTATTGAGGTGAGGGGGTTGAATATTTCTGATTGCGAGTGTATATATACATAATATATATATTTATTATATATAAAAAAAATAAGCTATTGAAGTATTGATTATTTGGAAGCTCACATTAGTGTTTTACCCAGGATCGATTTGGGTCAGAATTGGTGGATATTTTTACTTGTACATCATACACCAGCTCAGATACTGTACATGATATAAACAAAAGTATGTGTATGCATTTACACCCATAATACTAACAAACGGTGAAAAAAGCTAAATAAAAGGAGAAGATTTAAGAGTAATGAAGTTTTGTTGGCAAAGCATTTATGTTCTAGTTTGGAAGGAAGTTAACAAATGACCATCATTTTATTTATCCTTGTTGTAAAATTTGTCAATGCTCAAAAGTTTAGCATGAAGTAATGGAAACTTGGATATTTTAAAATGGTGTCAATGACTAGATATTATAAAATATTTTTCATTTGACTTCTGTAAAACAGCTACAGATTATTTCTATTTACTTTTGAGTATGCAAGGTTTGTGTCTTTCCTAAGTAAAACATACGTTGTATATGTCCCTTCACAAGTTAATAAGTGGAGATGGTACTTGAATTCATGATGAATGGGTATTTATTTATTTTTTTATATATATTTTTTTTATTGAATAGGCAAATCACATTACAGTGTTTTAGTTGCTTTGCAGTGTTTATATTTGCACTATGCATACTGTATTTGAAAGTGATCAAAATTTGTGGAAAGTGATCAAACTTTGTCGTATAGTTTTTATTTTAAATAAAGTTACTCCTTTTTATTTATTTATTTATTTATTTATTTATTTATTTATTTATTTATTTATTTTTAATTGATTTATTTATTTATTTTTGGGTTGCATTTGCAGATAATCTAAACACTTATGTATCTGTTCCCGAGAGTTTGCTGGCTTCAACTGGCTGGACCGGCTGACCTCTGTGTTGGAGCGGAACAGCTGCCAGACCTGTCACTGTCCTGTGCCAGCAGGTTCATACTCCCTGTGCCCTGCTTTACTCCCTGGGTTTAGGCTAATGAGGGGAGATGCTGGTTGTGTTTTAATGCCTGCCTCTACTGAGATGCACTAATTAAGATGTCACTTAGGAGATTTTTCACAGCATCTGGATCACTTATACAAGGTCAAAACAGCAGCAGCCCCTTTAGAAGAGGATGAGCTTTGAGGCATGAAATCTGGCTTTTTGTGTGATGAAAATCAAGTTAAAAGTTTGTCTGGCTTGTCAGGTTTAAGATTTTGTGTTACATACATGTGGTAGGAGTTTTAAGGATTGTATTGGTATTTCATCCCTCTGCTTGGATGATGGGCCAAATAATGGCCATGTGCAAATAATTCAAGACCTTTTACAGATAATGCTTCAGGCTGCATTGAATTTAAGTTCAATAGTTTTGTATTGTAAGTTTTTGAGATTTGAACACCATTTACTTGAAAAACATACAACTTTTTTTTGGCTCACTTCAAAGTAATGAAATATTTTGAAATAAATGTATAAAATTTTCATTATATTTTAAATTGTCAACAGATTTCTTCTATTTCACAAAGCTTTGAGTTTCTGGAAATTTCAATGAATGTGTTTCAGGTCTCCTCATGGTATTTCTCAGTGGTTTAAAAATGTCTAGTGAGTGGGATTTAACTCTGGTTGTGTGGCTGTGCACCTTTGCTTTAAGTGGGGGGGCCCCCCATCCTTTTTCTAATCTATTTTAGGAACGTTGAGGGCATGGTGCCTAAAACACAAGGTTGTTTGTGGGTGTAGGGTGCGGCTACAAGCTGGCATGAGGCACGCTGACAATTCTGTGCCTTGTTTACTACTCAGACCGGGTGGAGCAAGAGCAGAGAAAGCAGAGAAGAGAGGGTTATTACCCTTAGGCTCATAGGAGAATCGGAATTCCTTGTGAACCATTCCTCCATTTGGCTGGCAGTTGTGAAAACAATTCCGCGGCATTGCTACGCTGACTCACACTGCTGTAATCTGAGCCACTGTGTGTAGGAGAGAGGTAGTAGGTGGGCCAGACAGCCTGGTCAGCCTGCACTACAGACCAGTGTCTGTTCCACAGCAATTGGCGTGTTGATAAGAACACCGGCCATTTTATTTTTATTAAATGAAATAAAAAATGAACGTTTTCCTACATTTTCGATTGGCCGATTGCCATTAATGGTCGAGCATTAATCTCTAATCATTTCTTCCATGGAGGAAAAAATATTATTATAATTTTGTATTTTTTTCCCAAAGATTGAAAAGTGTGCATCTGCATTTGCATGTGCAAAGTGCATGTGTTCGATAATGACAAAAACTGCCCAAATAAGCTGCATAGGTTTGTTTCAATGAGAGTCAGAACAGTTTATTTAATTTCTGTCTGCAGCTGAAGTTTATTTGATTTGATGTTTAGAGATCTAAGTATCCCATTTATTTTCTTGCAGTTTTGACCTGGACTCTGCTGAGGCGCTTGGGCTCCAATCTAAAGGAGCTTCCGCGCTTGCCCCCGTTTTTTCCCCCAGTCTCCACCTGCTCCATCCACCATGACTTCTGAGCTGGAGAGCAGTTTAACCTCGATGGACTGGCTGCCTCAACTGACCATGCGGGCAGCCATCCAAAAGGCTGATGCTCAGAGTGGGCATGGTCAAGGCATGGCTAAAAAGAGCGCCCTGCTGGACCCCAACACTACGCTGGACCAGGAGGAGGTACAGCAGCACAAAGATGGAAAGCCACCATACAGCTATGCCAGCCTCATCACATTTGCCATCAACAGCTCGCCAAAGAAGAAAATGACCCTGAGTGAAATCTACCAGTGGATCTGTGACAATTTCCCCTACTACAGGGAGGCAGGCAGTGGCTGGAAGGTAAGAGCAGCAGGTGGCAAGGGCTTTTTTTTTTGTTTGTTTGTTTCCGGCCCATCAAGATGTATTTGTATGCATGCAAGTGGCAGTCACTCCACTTAAATTCAATCAGTGTGCCACATCAGCCTAGAATTCAGGCAGGAGGAGACTGCCAAGGTTAATGTGTGAAATTATCCTCATTTCATATCTTGTCAAGATGTTTTGCACGGGATTATTTTGCAAATATAAGGCAGAAAATGATTCGCAAGCATCGCTTTCATTTAAGGGAGGGTGCAGTTCTGATCTGGTTTTGAGTGTTAATATTTAACTCTGTTTTTGTTTTTTAAACAGAGAAAATAAAAGCTGTTTTTCATGCAGAAATGTGAGCACTGAAAGTGTTGATATTCAGAGAAGCAGACCTATCTGAAATGAGCCTCAGACAAAATCTTCTATTCATGGATTGTATTATTCATGCCAGATGCCTTGATACAAGTCCATTATGCAAGAGAGTGCCATTGCTGTGTCATCTTTTCAAGTAGCATGTGATATACAGAGATGAAGCCATGCTGATTGCCTTTTAAAGAGCGGAGATGGAAATTGATATTAGAATAAGCTTTCCAATCAGTTGACATTTATTGCCAATAGAATTGCTGCTGTGGCTTCATTGAAGTGAAAGCAATATGTATGTGGTTCATATCTGTGAAAGACATGCCTTTTGCATGTAGGAGCATGTTTTTACCTCCCTCACGGTTCCTTTCTCTGTGCAGCAGATGTTTACATCAGTTTGTGTGAGGCTTTACAAGCTTATATTTCAGTGATCACCCACACACTACTGCCCTAATTTCATGATTTTTTTAAAATGTATTTCTCATTTGATAAACCCGGAATCAAAACCTCTAATTAAATACTAAATATGATGCTGAAATCTCAAGTCAGCATACTTTTGGGGGGGGGAAATGGCCTTTTCTCATAAATAAGTTAATTTTTATTTGTATAGCACTTTTAACAATGGATATTGTCTCAAAGCAGCTTTACACAGATAATGTAGTGATAAAGAATGAATAAGATGTTCTTTATAAGTGTAAGTTTGTCCCTGATGAACAAGATGGTGGTGACTATAACAAGGAAAAACTCCTTGAGATGGCATAAGGAAGAAACCTTGTGAGGAACCAGACTCAAGAGGGAACCCATCCTCCAAATGTCCATTTATTACAGCTAAATGATGTAGTGGGGTACAGTGATGCCGATCAGATGCAAACTGTAGTCCTGTGTCAGTGTAGCCGACTGTTGACATTTACTACAGTCCAAATCCATCCTTAAAGCTCCTGTGTTACTCTGCAATTTCATGGATCCCCAGGCTGTTGATGTGAAATCATCCCCAGCTGCGCAGAATGGCCTCCAATCAAAGAGCAGGCCGGGACAAAGCAGGCAGAAAAGTTCTTAATTATATTTTTGAAATGCAGTTACATTGCTTTTGTAACAACTAATTGAACTATTTATAATATCCATGAGGTGTTTTGGGGTTCAGGAGTTATTAATGCTTTTCAAGATTTGCATTAAGCCTATAGGGCGGTTAGGGGGTTGGGTGGTAACAATTTCATCGTTGTGCCTTAATGCTCCTTCTGACATCTACCCCTTCTGTCCTTGGCCTGCATTGTGAACCAACACACCAAATGGATTTCTGCATTTTATGTATGCAGAAGGCAGTGTACAAGAATTCTGTCCTGACTTGTTCAAGCACCTTTAACTGGTAGAATGGAACCCCCAAACAAGTAAGCACCCAGCATTTATTAACATTGTTGTTGGCAGAGAAGGAAATGTGACCTGTTAAAATAATTATCTTGATCACCATTTATTTGTATAGGCTTAGTACATTTCAGTTTTATTTCTATTGAATGTTTAACAATGGACAAAGCAAAACTTTCCAAAAATAAATGTAACTTCTGTCATTGTGAATTGTGACCTTACCAAAAGCATATGAGATTTTAGTAGTACTGAGTTAATAAAACCAATTCATCAGCTTGTTAATTTAATTTGCTGGAGTTGGATCAGTTTGCATTCTTTTTGCCAGTATAAATGGGAAAGGATTTATGGGGGAATCCCCCTCAAACCAGCATAATGTTGGGCAAAGATGCAGTGGCTGTATTTTTACAGGTGGCTGAAATAAAAAGGGGGGGGAGCTTGTTGCAGTATGAGCCTGTGAAAGCCACTTTGGTGTCTGTCTGTGTAATGTGAACGAAGGAGTGTGGTTCAGGCAGGGAGTCTGAATGCAGCTCGTCACACTGGTGACATTTACACTACTCTTAGGCTGTATTGCAGAGAATAATAAGTTAGATGTACATTTTAAAAGGAGAGATGTGTGAATCTCACCTCAGGTATTTGAACCCCCTTGTACGTGATCTGGACTTTTTGTGTCTGTGCTATGCAGTACTATATTTATGTATTCACACATACATCGTGCATGCGGCTGGGATGAATGTAGGTCGGCGTGCCGTCACCGCGCTGCCGTTCCCCTGGAGATGTCGCCAGCAGGAATTTACAACCCAGTGCACGCACACGTCTGTTCTCTATGATAATGTAGTCTATGCTAGAAAGATGAGACTGGGCTAATCCGGATGGCAGCAACTCATTTAAGCATCTCAATAGAACTCTGCTTATTGATATTTCTTGTGTTCACTAACGATGTTAATAAAAGATAATTCATCAAGGTCAAACATTATATTGCTGTATTAGGGGATATACTCTAGCTTGCAATTTGATTCCTCAGACCAGTTTCTATTGCAGCTTAAGTGCTTTAAAGCATTTTGCAAAAGATAGTGTTGAAGATTAATAAGTATTGAGTCATTTTGAGTTTGAGTTTTTGCAAAGGTCTGGGTTGCAATGATTGCAAGATCTTCATCAGAAAGCGAAACGAAGGAATGAAATGTGCAAATTATAAATTATTATTAAAAGGTTCTTATGTGATTGAAAAGGACTTTCAGATTAAAAAAGAGCACAGTGCCATCATCTGGTTTTATACAGAATGACATACAGGCCTCAAGACAAAAGGCAAGCTTGTATTTTCTACATGTGTATATCAAAATAGAACTATTTTTGTCAACCTCTGTTGATTGCAGTGCTTTCTGTGTGTGATGTTCCTGTAGTCTTCCTGAATGAGTGTAAATGAGTAACTTTAGAGTAACTAGAATAATTTGAATATAAAAAGAATCAAGGCAAATTATTAGCTTTGTTTAGTCCATTTAACTACATACGGACCACTGTGTTTCCCCATAGACCGTTATGACTGACGCCGTACCTGAACTCTGGACTGCTCTGGGGTCTAATTAATAAACGTGGCATATGCACAAAATGGGGCTGAAAAGATGAAAGATTTTTTACATTTTATTTTTTTAATTATTAATCACAACTTTTGCATGGTAAGTGGTGTAGCCTCCTTTTATGCATACGCCGCATTTATAAATAGGACTTCTGGACAGGTAAACACTGCAGAATGAAAAATAGAGGAATGTAGGGAAAACTATTGGTAGGATACTCAATTACTAAAATAATTGATAGCTGCAGCCCTAAATGAGATTCTTTTGGCTGCTCTCAGGTTAACTGATTCTCCCTTACTAGTCAGCGTAAATGCTGTCTGTTTAGCTGATGCTCAGGAGGAATCTAGTGTCTGGTTTTATGTGTTTGACAGGAGTTGGAACTTTGCAGGTTGAATCAGTTTTTTTATTTTAAACATCAACTCTAAATGTGAATTTTGTGCCTGCAGATGATGCCTTTTACATGGTTGCTGCTCCATGGGAATACGTGTGTGTGTGTGTGTGTGTGTGTGTGTGTATATATATGTGTGTGTGTGTGTGTGTGTATATGTATATATATATATATATATATGTGTGTGTGTGTGTGTATGTATGTGTGTATATATACATACACACACACACACACACACACACACTTTTTTTTTCTCTATGAGTATCTGCAAAACCATAATTGCTGACACAAGATATTTGGTCAGTCAAACTTGCACTAGGCTCAGTCCTGTCCTCATGAACACTGTCCAACACTGAAAGCCTATCAAAAAAGAAGGGTTGAAAGAAGGAAAGAGGAATGCAGGTGCACAACAATCATTGCTATTATTACTGCTGAAACTGACCTTTCAGCTCAGGCTAACGGATGGATGCTGTTACTGAGCCTGAATCCCCTGCAGTTTTGAAGTGGTGGCTTTAGTAAGGTGTTGGACTGAGCTTTTTGATCTCATTATAGAATGCAAATGACCAAAGCCCAAAACTGATCAAAGGTTACTTCCACTAATGGGTAGCCAGCAGAGGGATTGGAGCCTGGGGCAATAAACCATTTTTCTATTTAGTGATTTGGGAAGCTGCTGCACCCCCTCTGGGCACTATTTACTTTTTGAGATAGTGTTCCTGCTTATAAGTAATGAAAAAGTCAAGTCATTGCTTTTATTTAAATGTCTGCAGAAGTTTAGGTGAGAGTAGCTCTTAGCCCTAGCTTTAGTCTCATGATGAAAAATCTCTTATTTTGAATCGTTTTTTTCATAGTTAATTAATAATAATAATAATAATAATAATTGTTTAGATGCTCTGTGTTCATATGAGTTATATAGGGTTTAGAGCTTGTTTACCTTTTACTCAAACATTTGAAAATGTGGTCACCTGACTGAATGTCTAAAAACCATCTCAAAGTATTAAGTAGTGCGGTTTGTTGACCATTTTTAGCACTGCAGTCTCTCATTGTCTCTTCAGATTGCTTTTAATTGTGGTTACAGAAATGGTTGTGTTGGTGGTGGGAGTGGTGTGATTCACGCAGCAGCCAGTTTGATCCCGCTGTGAGACGTGCTTATGAGGCAGGAAGCTCCTGCCGCTCGGCCACCCACCAACCTCACCTTGCCCCATCCCACTTGTGCCCTGACACCCATTCACTTGCTCAGAGTAGGTGGTCACAAACTGCTGCTGTGTGCTAGTTATGCTTGGCAGAGTTGCCAGCTTGCTGTGCACTGACTGAGGACTGATGTGTTGGCTTCAAATCCTGTGTTTTATTTTACTGCAATCATTATAGCTGTGATTGTTTTATAAATTGTTTGCTCTCTTACCCATAGTTTCCCTTTTTAGTTCCCATAAAAAGGAATGTCACAATATATTTCCCAGGGTGTGTGAGACCAGTTGTTAGATATTTCTGTGACTCCATGTCTAGTTATCTACTAACACATTTATGTCTCTCTGTAGATCTAATGATGGTTTTTCAAAGGCTTATAATTTTCAAATGCTTGGAGAAAAATAGGTTTTTGGGTAATTTATTCATTCATTTTCTTCCGCTTATCCG
>NC_139601.1:9483906-9496406 GCF_946808225.1 Silurus aristotelis | reverse complement strand
TGATCACGCATGCCTTAGGTGTCTTATATAATGTTTGAATCCACTTTATGAAGCAGGGCCCAAACCCAAAATTGGACAAAGTTGTAAATATAAATTCCCATTGAACCCGATCGAACGCCTTCTCTGCGTCAAGTGAGAGGGCAACAATTGGGTCAGTCTTTTCTCTGTTTAGCCAAATTAGATGGAGTAACCTTCTCATGTTATCCGTTGATGACCTGTTCATCATAAATCCAACTTGATCAGGGTTTATAATGTTGGATAATACCTTTTCTAAACGTAACGCAAGACTTTTGCTCAGGATCTTGCAGTCTACATTAATCAAACTTATTGGACGAAAATTTGAGGGTTCAGTTGGATCCCTATCTTTCTTAGGAATCACTGATATTAGAGCATCGTTAAAAGAAGAGGGAAGAAATCCAGTAGCATATGCCTCATTATATACTTCTGTTAAGGTGGGTGCAAGTAAGTCTATATACTGTTTATAATACTCAACCGGGAGCCCATCTAACCCTGCTGACTTTCCATTCCTCATAATAGATACGGCTTTTTTGACTTCAAGTTCTGTTATTGGGCCTTCTAGCATATTCATCTCCTCTGAGGACAATTTAGGCATTTTGAGTTTGGAGAAAAAACTATACAATTCTTCTTGTTTAGGACTAATATCAGCTGTATATAAATCTTTGTAAAACTTCTGTAAAACATCATTTATCTCCTTAGTTGACGTTACTACACTGTTTCCTTTCTTAATAGCTGATATCAAATTACATGTATTTTTTTGCTTCAGCTGTCTAGCGAGCAATTTACCAGTTTTCTCCCCTTCCTCATAGAAAGTCGTTCCCAATCTGAATAAGGCATATTCCACCTTTTTATTATAAATTTCCTGGAGTTCAAATTTAAGTTTACAAATATCTTGATATAACTGATTTGAGAAACATTGGGATAATTGTTTATCATGATTCTTAATTTTGTTGTCTAATTCCTGTATTCTGTCCCGATCCTCCCTTTTCCTTTTAGAAGCATAACCTATCATCTTCCCTCTAACATATGCCTTAGATGCTTCCCATTCAGTTGCTCTCCTATCAGTACTACCAGTATTAATTTCGAAGAAAGACTGTAAATCTTCTTTTAACAATGAACTAAAGGCCTCATGAGACAACAGTGAGGTGTTTAATCTCCATCTGCCATTTCGCTCTTTGTCACAATTAATATCAATGCCTAACGTCACGGCAGCATGATCTGATAAGGCAATAGCATTTATTTTAGTGTGTTACATGCTTTGTCATTGTATTTGAGATCAAGAACATATCAATTCTGGAGTGGGATTTATGACAATGTGAATAAAAGGTGTATTCCCTCTCGCGTGGGTTTACAAGACGCCAAATATCCACTAATCCATTATCCTCACTCATCATATGAATTGCTGTTCTGTCTTTAGGATATGTTTGGTCACTACATTTACTTTTATCTATAAAAGCATCCCACACTTGGTTAAAATCTCCGGCTAGTATTATTTGGCCATCCATTTCCCCTAAATTCTTATATAATTCATAGAAAAAATGAGGATCCCCTATATTTGGAGCGTAGATGTTACATAACACCACAGCAGTACCATTTATCGTGGCCTGTATACACACCATTCTCCCTTCACCATCCCTGACCTCACCAGTCAGAGCAAAATTTAGCTTCTTATTCACTAGTATGGCGACCCCATTCCGCTTACTGGAAAAGGAGCTATGAAATACATGTCCAACCCACCCATACTTCAGTTTTAGAGCCTCCTCCCCTTTAAAGTGTGTTTCCTGAATAAATGCAATATCCACCTTATTATGTTTCAAATATGTCATAACTTTGCCTCTTTTTATAGGACTCCCACAGCCTTTTATGTTCCAAGACACACACATTATATGATTCCCCACCATAGTGCACTATGAAGTATCGACATCAGGAGAAAGGGTAAAGTAAAATAAAATAAAATTAATTCCAACCACAAAGGAACCCACTGTTGTATATTTATAGACCTTCCTGCCTAGCAAATACAATAACACATTTTTAGTAGTAAACTTTCTCATGACAAAAATTTGAAAAAAACATAACGAACACCATTAAGTAACTTAAAATGCTCCCATAAAACAGAACCTGGGAGCTCTGACCAGTCCCTGGTCTCTAAACCAAAGCCTGAAAACAAACAAAAAAAAATTGTTGCAAATATAACACGCAACAACGAAAAATAACTCCTATTGGTCCGTGGGGTACCCCCCCATGCAGCTCATAATGTCACTGTCCAGCTGCACGCTGCTCAGGCAGCATACCATAAAGCTCAAAACCCACTCGTGTTTAATTTCCACCCATGGTTGACTTTTATATAATCCTCATCGTCCAAACGCATCACTGTCTTATAAGGGCATACAGCGTACCTGTTTATGACCCATCATTGCGTAAGGTGCTGATGAAACGCTCCGCTTCCTCCGTGCTGGTGAAACTACGGTTTCTACCTTTCCAAGTAAATCTCAAGGTAGCAGGGAAAGCAAGCGTGTATCTCACGTTTAGCTGTTGAAGCGATTTCTTGGCAGGCAAAAAGGTCTTTCTTTTTTCAGCCAGCTCCTTGGTCATGTCGGGAAACACGGATAACTTAACATCCTCCCACTCGATTCCCCGGTGCTCCCGCGCAGCTCGAAGTATCTTTTCCCGCGCTGACTGCCTCAAAAACCTGATCAGCACCGGTCTCGGCGGTTGATCCTCACTCGGCATGGGAGCCAGTATTCGATGGGCTCTCTCAATTTCGAATTCGCCCTCCATGTCGATCCCCAGGCCTTCACTCAAAACTTTCTTCACACATCTCTGCAAGGTGCCGTTCGTTCCATACTTCTCTTTCAGCCCCACAAGTCTTACATTATTCCTCTTACTATGGTTTTCAAGCATTTGAACACGATCCCACAAAACGTTTATCTTTTTTTCTTTAGCATCTTTATCTGTCGCCAACCTCTCTGTCACATCCTCCATTTGTGAGATACGGCCCTCCGCTTCCTCCATTCGAACTTGCAGCCCGTTCACGGTATCTTTTAGCTCCGTCATCGTCTCTTTAATGGCGATTGTGTCCGCTGCAACTGCCTGAAGGGTCTTACTCATTTTAGTAACTTCAGCAAAAACTTTCTCTAGGCTCACTTTAGCGTCAGTCTGCTTTTCGGGCGGACTCGAAGCTGCCTTAGTGTCCGTTAAAGGTGGGGTCTGCCTGGTCGCCATGCGGGTTTGCTTCTTTGAAATATTTGGATGTTGTAGTCATCGTGATACAATCAAAAACGTGATTAAGTTCTTAGCATCCAGATCATAAACGTTTTCAAATTATTTTTTTTTTAACACAATGTCAACTACTTCGTCATAAATGATCAAATTATTACCGAGTGGGTAGGAGCTTATCTAGATAGCCGCCATCTCGCTTGAGGTACACACGTGACTCCATCCTTATACTTTTTAAGAAAACAACTGTTCATCCTAAAAATGTCATCAGACTTAGAATTTGGAAGTTTATTAATTATTTAATAATAATTAATTTAATACTTTTTAGCGCCACCTTTTGCTGCGATTACAGCTGTAAGTCGCGTGGTGTATGTCTCTATCAGTTTTGCACATCGAGAGACTAAAATTTTTGCCCATTCCTCCTTGCAAAACAGCTATTCTAACACCTGGATATGTTTATTGTGAACCATTCCTTTGTAGATTTTGCTTTCTGTTTTGGATCATTGTCTTGTTGGAAGACAAATCTCCGTCCCAGTCTCAGGTCTTTTGCAGACTCCATCAGGTTTTCTTCCAGAATGGTCCTGTATTTGGCTCCATCGATCTTCCCATCAATTTTAACCATCTTCCCTGTCACTGCTGAAGAAAAGCAGGCCTAAACCATGATGCTGCCACCACCATGTTTGACAGTGGGGATGGTGTGTTCAGGGTGATGAGCTGTGTTGCTTTTACGCCAAACATAACGTTTTGCATTGTTGCCAAAAAGTCCGATTTTGGTTTCATCTGACCAGAGCACCTTTTTCCACATGTTTGGTGTGTCTCCCAGGTGGCTTGTGGCAAACTTTAAACGACACTTTTTATGGATATCTTTAAGGAATGGCTTTCTTCTTGCCACTCTTCCATAAAGGCCAGATTTGTGCAGTATACGACTGATTGTTGTCCTATGGACAGAGTCTCCCACCTCAGCTGTAGATCTCTGCAGTTCATCCAGAGTGATCATGGGCCTCTTGGCTGCATCTCTGATCAGTCTTCTCCTTGTATGAGCTGAAAGTTTAGAGGGACGGCCAGGCCTTGGTAGATTAGCAGTGGTCTGATACTCCTTCCATTTCAGTATTAGCGCTTGCACAGTGCTCCTTGGGATGTTTAAAGCTTGGGAAATCTTTTTGTATCCAAATCCGGCTTTAAACTTCTCCACAACAGTATCTTGGACCTGCTTTGTGTGTTCCTTGTTTTTCATGATGCTCTCTGCACTCTAAACGGACCTCTGAGACTATCACAGTGCAGGTGCATTAATACGGAGACTTGATTACACACAGGTGGATTCTGTTTATCATCATTAGTCATTTAGGTCAACATTGGATCATTCAGAGATCCTCACTGAAGTTCTGGAGAGAGTTTGCTGCACTGAAAGTAAAGGGGCTGAATATTTTTGCACACCCAATTTTTCAGTTTTTTATTTGTTAAAAAAGTTTGAAATATCCAATAAATTTCATTCCACTTCATGATTGTGTCCCACTTGTTGTTGATTCTTCACAAAAATTACAGTTTCATATCTTTGTTTGAAGCCTGAAATGTGGCAAAAGGTCGCAAAGTTCAAGGGGGCCGAATACTTTTGCAAGGCAGTGTGTGTGTGTATACACACACACACACACACACACACACACACACACATATATACTTTTTGGGTTGTTTGCTGGCAGAAGGTCATATTCGGTAGACAAGATTTTAAGCCCAGTGTTTTTTGTTTTGTATTGGGGTTTTTTTTTTTCCTTTTTTTTCCTTTCTTTCCTTTCCTTTCATCTTCACATTGGAAAAGTCTGAATACCAGTTGGCAAATGATTGCAACCACACATTTGCTAACACTGTAGAGATCTGAAACGAGGTTGTGATATTTGAATTTTTCTTAATATTGAGAAAAGTCAGTCATTAAGCTTTTTTTTTTTTTAATGCAGGGGCTGACATTTCTCAGGAGGCAAAAGTAGATTTGTTTCTAAATGTTAATGTTAGCCCTGTGTTTGTTTTGCTTTTTAGCACAGGACAATTATTAAATCAGGCTAAGATATTTACAAGTAAAATAAACAAGGCAACAGTGACATTGACTATTCCAAGTCTAGTAGCATAAATAAATGAATTAATTTCAATAATCTGTTAAAAATAATGGTTTATAAGAAATATACTCCAATCAGCCATTAAAAACTACAGACATGTGGCACAAATAACATTTTATCTGGTTAAAATGATGCCTCTGAAGGGGTGGGATATATTGGCCAGCAAGTGAACCATCTGGGGTTTTTTTTATTTATTATTATTAATATTAGAATTAGAAATGGGCAATTGTAAGTATCGGAGTCACTTTGACATGGGCCAAATTGTCCTGGCATTCATATGGATGTTAGTGACCTGTGCCACCTACCTAAACATTGTCCCAGACCAAGTACTCTCCTCATGCCAAGAGTTCCCTAATAAAGAATAAAGCTCCCTGACACAAGTATGTCAAGAATAGTTTAAAAGAACATGACTAAGGGTTCATGCTTTTCCATTTTCCAGATTTCACTCCAGTTGATCAAATGTGGTGTGTGCAGGACAAGCCAGTTTGATCCAAGCTGGCTCATCTCAAAATTTACAGGGATTTGCTGCTTAGGTCTGGGTCCCTCATTCAGAGGTTCTGTGGAGTCCAGGTGGCTTTAAGGTTATGGCGTTATTGATTATTTGTGCTGCTCCTGTTATGGGTTATCATGACGGCAAGATAAAACAGCTGTTGCGAAAAGGCAGAGAGTTCAGGGTCAACCAGCAGCACGAAAAAGTGTGCGTCCCAAGTCATCCAAGGCATGGGAGCATTTTATATTAAACGCAACGAAGAAGACTGTAACCTGCAAGTTATGCAAAACTGATCTTGTGTGGCATGGAGCACGCTGGTGTCAAGAATGAAAGTGAATTATCAGCACGGTAAGTAAAAACTGTAGAATCATGTGAAAATGGTTCAGTTTAATGAAGTGCTATTGTGTAAACTGTAACTTCGGGACAGTCCCACTGGATCTGTGCTGTCATGACTCGCGAGCATCAGGTTGTGCAATCAGCTCGCTCAAGACATAGTAATGGATTTATTTAAAACAGTGCAAATAAACTATTAAAAAAGACGATTTAAACTTTTACTCACTGTTGTGGTTTTCAGCGAATGCTCATGCATTTGTACACCAATGCATATTTTTTTTTTATCATGCCTGTTAGCTTGCTGCTTTCTCTGTTAAATTCTCTTTTTATACCATTTGTCTACTATAACAGTTCACTTGTTGTCAACTGTGATGTACAGCAGCTTTACTACGTTCAAATGCTTGTTTTCAATGTTTGTATATTTAATTTACAAACCCGATGCCAAAAAAGTTGGGACACTGTAAAAATTGTGAATAAAAACAGAACACAATGATGAAGTTTCAAATTTCATTATTTTATTCAGAATACAACATAGATGACCCTTCAAATTTCATGGCATCAACCCATGTTTTACCCCTGTGTGGCATCCCCTTTTCTTTTTATAACAGTCTGCAAACGTCTGTGGACTGAGGAGACAAGTTGCTCAAGTTTTGGAATAGGAACGTTGTCCCATTCTTGTCTAATACAGGCTTCTAGTTGCTCAACTGATTTAGGTCGTCTTTGTCGCATCTTCCTCCTTATGATGCGCCAAATGTTTTCTATGGGTGAAAGACCTGGACTGCAGGCTGGCCATTTCAGTACCTGGATCCTTCTTCTACGCAGCCATGATGTTGTAATTGATGCAGTATGTGGCCTGGCATTGTCTTCCCTAAAAGAGACGACGTCTGGATGGGAGCATATGCTGTTCTAAAACTTGGATATACCTTTCAGCATTGATGGTGCCTTTCCAGATGTGTAAGGCCTTGACCCTTACGCACAGAGATTGTTCCAGATTCTCTGAATCTTTGGATGATCTTATGCACTGTAGATGATGATAACTTCAAACTATTTGCAATTTTTCTCTGAGAAACTCCTTTCCTCCACTAGTTTTCACCGCAGCATTAGGGGAATTGGTGATCCTCTGCCCATCTTGACTTTTGAGAGACACTGCCACTCTGAGAGGCTCTTTTTATACCCAGTCATGTTGCCAATCGACCTAATAAGTTGCAAATTGTTCCTCCAGCTGTTCCTTATATGTACATTTAACTTTTCCGGCCTCTTATTGCTACCTGTCCCAACTTTTTTGGAATGTGTAGCTCTCATGAAATCCAAAATGAGCCAGTATTTTTGGCATGACATTTCAAAATGTCTCACTTTCAACATTTGATATGTTATCTATATTCTATTGTGAATAAAATATACGTTTATGAGATTTGTAAATGATTGCAATTCATTTTATTCACAATTTGTACAGTCAACTTTTTTTTAAATCGGGTTTGTACTCGTATCTTTTAATAATTACACAATTAAATTAATTATATATTCTATATGCTTATCTTTACAACTAAAACAAAATATCTATGTATATCTTTAAACTAAAAAATTGTCAAAACAATGTTGTTTTACATTTTATGTAGAAATTTTAGGCATGGTTGATTTACACAAATTGCTTCACCTTGCATACCAAATCCCCCATGCACTCCTCCACAAACAGCCACTATAAGCTTTAAAATGCCTGAATTAATGATCAACTCAACATGTGGCTTTTGCATTATTTCAAATATACTTTTATACATAAATACCATGAATTATGGTCTTTAATTATCAAAACACGTCATTAAAAACCTTTTTTATTAATTGCTGAATTAATTATATTGATTTATATATATATTTATATAAAAGGGCTGCTGCTATTGATTAATTTAGTTATCTAGTATCTAACGATTATTCCATCGATTACCGTATTTTTCGGACTATAAGCTGCTACTTTTTCCCCCACGTTTTGAACAACGAAGTGGCTTATTTATGAATTTTTCCTGGGTTTTTCACGGATTCACAAACTTCAAGCCAAAAAAACTAAGCGACATAACATTAGACCTCACCTGTGTTCTGAGCTGAAAAAAAACAAAACGTTTTTTTTTTAAACGCATGACGATGCCAAAAGAAAAACTCCCGAGAAAAAAAGTTGTGAAAGGAAGGAGGAAGACAGTGAACAATGACTTACTTGGTCGGCTACTGTTTAGATACAAGCCGTTGTAATGCGTTGAGTCTGGGTGAAGGGAGAGCTCACTAACTCCAGTTGCAACAGAAATCATATAAGCACAGACAGGTTTTCAAAACTCGTGCTTTTTTATTTTTCTTGGCAACAGCGTTATGGGTTAGTCAAAGAAACTTAGAACTGAGCATCAGAAAATAATGACATAGTCCTCGGTCTTGCACCCATGCAGTAATAGCGGAAAAATGCGGCGGCAGGCTATTCCCAAAATACCGCTCTGCTCCTAAAGGAAGCGCAACATATTTCACCGGTTACACCGCATAACAGACACTCTCTTTCGTTAAAGCCTGTGTAAAGTTCATTAGTTTCAGTGTAGACACCTGCGGCTTATAGACAGGTGCGCCTCATTTATGTTAAAAATAAAAATCTTTGTCAAATTCAATGGGTTATATTATAGTCCGGAAATTACGCTAATCGAGTAATCGGATAGTTTTTTTTTTTTTTTAGAGCAGTACTTAACACAAGAGAAAATAAGACGGGTCTCTTAAAAAGTAATTTGTTTTCTTGCTGAAATTGCATAAAAGAATATCTGTGAAAACTAAACCCATTTAGAGCATTTAATAGCCATATAAGATAAGATGAGAGAAACCTTTATTCGTCCCACCGTGGGGAATTTCTTTGTTACAGCAGTATGAAGAAAAATAAAAAATAAATGCAAATATATAAAAGAATAGACAAATAAGACATACTATAATATTACAAGTATATACACAACACAATATATAAATACAGATGAGGGAAAGTACGTATTGCAGGTTGTATTGCACACAGGTGGTATTGCACATATTGCAGGTAATATTGCACGCATTTCAGGTGATATTGCAGATAATATTGCACGTATTTCAGGTAATATTGCACGTGTTGCAGGTAATATTGCACACAGTAGTATTATTAAATAGTAAAACAGTAACTATTACACCATTAAACAGTAATAGCAGTAAATATTTTGGTTAATGGTACACTGGGAGCAGCTCTTAATGTACAGTCTAATAGCAGCAGGGAGAAAAGACCTTCTGTATCGCTCCTTCAGACACTTAGGATGTAACAGTCTGTCACTGAAGGAGCTGCTCAACAAGGTAACAGTTTCATACAGGGGGTGGGAGGCGTTCTGCAGTAAGGATGATAGTTTTGCTACCATCCTCCTTTCTCCCACCTCCTGTACAGTGTCCAGGGGAATCCCTAGGACTTAACCGGCCTTCCTGATCAGCTTGTCTAGTCTCTTCCTGTCTGCAGTAGAGATGCTGCTGCCCCAGCAGACCACTTCATAGAATATGGCTGATGCCACAACAGAGTCAAAAAAGGTCTTCAGTAGCTCTCCCTGCACTCCAAAAGACCTTAGTCTCCTCAGCAGAAAGAGTCTGCTCTGCCCTTTCTTGTAGATTGCCTCAGTGTTGTCTGTCCAGTCCAGTTTGTTGTTTAGGTGAACACCCAGGTATTTGTAAGAGTCCACTGTCACAATGTCCTTTTCCTGAATGTTTACCAATGGAAGTGATTAAGTGTGTTTGTGCCTACGGAAATCCACCACCAGTTCTTTGGTTTTCAGAACTTTGTGGCACAAGTCTGTATAAGTTCTGTACTCTCTGTCATCATCATTCTCTGTCATCATCATTCGTGATCAGACCGACAATTTTGATTTCATCAAAATACAAATACAGTTGCATTTAAAAAGTCCCTCTGCAGTAACTGCATAGGTTATGGAGAACTATTCGTTTAATGAAACTCATCATTATTCTCACGTGTGTATTTATTTATTAACTCTCGCACAGTATCGCGATGTGGTATTCTTGTTTTCGGAAAGAACTGCGGTATTAAAGCAGTATCATTCTTGTGTGGTTATCACTGTTGTCTGGTTTTATTTATCAGTGATGCGCATACAGCTAAATCACAGCTGTGCTATGCAGTCTTCATAAATAAATATCACTTGTTTTTTCATGATATTGTTTAATTGTCCTATAACACCCATTCTTGAATCTCAGGTGTACAATTTTGTACAACCTGAAGCTGCCCCAAAGTGATTTGCCAATTATTAAAATACTTTTACATTTATTAATTAGTGGAATGTTAGATTTTTTAGAGTTTAAGATGTACGTAATTCCTGCAATATAATTGTCCTCTCTCTCTCTCTCTCTCTCTCTCTCTCTCTCTCTCTCTCTCTCTCTCTCTCTCTCTCTGTGTGTGTGTCTGTCTGCTTTCTGGGAAGCTTTATGGACCCCTTCTAGAAATATTATGCAAATGCCTCTTATGTTTTGAAAATGTCACTGCATCAATTAAAATACACCCCCCATTTATTATTAGTTCTGATTATGTGGAGTCTCTCTGTGAGTGAGCTGTTACTTTAGACCCGGGGTCTAAAGGCACCAGGTAGCCCGCAAGGACCACATGAGTAGCCCGCGGGCCTTTTCTAAAAAATATCTGTTTCCTCCTTTGTTAAATCATTGTTGATGATTATTATGAGAAATCATTAACATAATCAGTGTCTTCACATAGATGAAAATCATTAATTATTAATAATAACATATTATAAAAGGTAAATTGAGCAAATTTGTTATTTCAGATCAAACTGAAAACTGTGTGCACCAAACTGGAAGTCCTTCACATTAATCGGTACCCAAGAACTAGCTCTCAGTTTCTAAAAGGTTAATGACCCCTGCTTTAGAAACTATAACATTAAAACGAGTGTGTTAATAAAAACTTTCAGAGCCATGTTATACAATGACAATGCACACCCTCAGATTTTGCAAGTCAGATTTGCAAGTTTCAATAACCGTAGTTCTGGCTGCAAATTACTGGTTTACTTAAAAGCACTCATTTTTTTACTTTTATTTGCCATTCTGCAAGGGGTCTTCATTCTCCATTCAGTGTCAGTGCTTTGCAGCAGTCAGCAGTAAACCTGCATATGAGTTTTTGTGGTAACCCTCCAAAAAAAATGTTTAGAATAAATAAATAAAATAAAATAAATATATATATATATATATATATATATATTAGTGCAATTTATTTGTAATCACACGTGTGTGTATATTTCTTTCTCTCTCTCTCAAGTGAACACAACATGCAGTTTTTGAATGAAGGTTTTTATTATTGAGGGAAAACGAAATCCAAAACCACATTTTTGGTAAACAGCAGAATTCTCATTATCACAGCAAGTCTTCCAGGTCCTGAAGCAGCAAAACGGCCCCAGACCATCACACTACCACCACCATATTTTACTGTTGGTATGATGTTTTTTTATCTGAAATGCGTAGTTACTTTAACAGATGTAATGGGACACACACCTTCCAAAAAGTTCAGCTTTTGTCTCGTCAGTCCACAGAGTATTTTTTGCAAAGTCTTGGGGATCATCAAGATATTTTTTGGCAAAACTGAGACTAGTCTTTATGTTCTTTTTGCTCGGCAGCGGTTTTCGTCTTGGAAGTCTGCCATGGAGACCATTTTTGCCCAGTCTCTTTCTTATGGTGGAGTCATGAACACTGACCTTAACTGAGGCAAGTGAGGTCTGCAGTTCTTTTGGATGTTGTTGTGGGGTCTTTTGTGACCTCTTGGATGAGTCGTCGCTGTGCTCTTGGGGTAATTTTGGTCGGCCAGCCACTTCTGGGAAGGTTCTCCACTGTTCCATGTTTTTTGCCATTTGCGAATAATGGCTCTCACTGAGATCTATTAGCCTGGAAAAGTTATAAAGCCATTTCTAAAGCTTTGGGACTCCAGCAAACCACAATTAATTTCTTTCTTAATTTTTTCTGAATTTCTTTGGATCTCTGCATGATGTCTAGCTTTTGTGGATCTTTTGGTCTACTTCACTTTGTCAGGCAGGTCCTATTTAAGAGATTTTTTGATTGTAAACAGGTGTGGCAGTAATCAGGCCTGGGTGTGGCATGAGAAATTCAACTCGGGTGTGATAAACCACAGTTTTAACAGGGGGCAAACACTTTTTCCACACAGGGCCATGTAGTTTTAGATTTTGTTTTCCCTCAATAAAAAAAACCTTCATTCAAAAACTGCATGTTATCTTTTACTATACACTATAAACATTTTTTCACACCACTGTATATATAAACACAAGGTTGTTTAGTCTCCGCCTAGCACT
>NC_139601.1:9432506-9472506 GCF_946808225.1 Silurus aristotelis | reverse complement strand
TGTCGCTCCCTTCATTGACTCTGATACAGATGAATAAATTAAAGAGTGGATTATTGGTTATCTGAGAAATCTGCTGGAAAGTATAGGATCAGATTTAGTAATTTCTGTAGATTGTGCTGATTGGTATGTTTGTGCGGCATCTGCTTATGAGAATCCTTTCAAAATATACTTTCAATGCTTGAATTAGACCACAGTTTGTGTGGTGGAAAATATTGCTGCCATTTAGCAGATTTCCTGATCAAGAGCAACGTACAAAAGGGCTTTAAGTCTCTATCAATGATTAAATCAACATTGGTTTGCTAGATTACAAACTTAAGATACCATCAGCCTACATCATTGGATTTATTTTTTTGCGTGATGACGGATATCAAAATCATCTTAAAAATAATTAATATTAATAATTGTTGACCAATAGTAAAGGTGAAGTCCTTTCTGGATTTACAGAACATTTGCAGTGCTATTATTAATATTGTAGGCACAAAACAGAGATTTCAGAGAAGCTATTTGTGGCCATTTTAGACAGATGTTTAGTTTAACTGCTTTCAGAATGACAATAGTAGAATGGAGTGGGCAGGTATGGCACAGGCGCACAGTGAGCTCTAGAGATTTGGCTGTGTTGTGTGTATGGGAGCTGAATTGTCACCTCTGCCCCCCTCATTGGCTCTATTGGTTGTAATAGTAGTTTTTGACTGGATGGGTCTTTAAGCACCTGTAAGATAAATGGATGCTCTGCCAGCTGCATGGCACGAGTGCTGCTTGTGCACACATCTCTGAGGAGGCTCTTCTCCTTGTGCTCCATCAGCCACTTGTTTGTAGTGGCTGTTCCAAACTGTGGCTGGTGACATTGTAAATTTCCCTGATTGGTAGCATTTAAATGTGCCAAAAGCAAAGGTCTGTTGGAGAACATGTATGTGTGTAAATGAAAATAGCTTTGCTGTAACATAGTATTTTTTGCGTTCAGCTGCACTTTACACTTGTCTGTAAATTATTTTACAAAATGGTTAATAGGGGATGTTACTTATTATGAAAGGAAGAATCAAAAATAGAAAAGCAAGTATTTGTCAGATGAGTCATTGTAAATGTTGTATATAGCTTATTGTTTTGCACTGTTAACTCTGTTAGATGTTGGTTTTGCAGGCAGTGCTTCCTGGAGTGTTCTGAAGGTGCAGGGACTGCAGGAAGGGAAAAAAAAAAAACCCGGTGGACCCTACAACATGACTTAGTGATACCTTAACAACCCTATTGAGATGTTAACAGTTGTGCAGAGTGTAAGAAAACTGGTCCATTCTAAAGATCATTTACAGATTCTGTTTTACATGCCTAGAGTTTCATGGTCAAGATTTATAACATCATATAAATATCATGTTCATTCAAACTGTCAATTAAGCTACTCGGGTTTCTTACATGTGCAGCAGCATTTTAATGGGTTTTACATTTTGGATATTCTATAGTCTGCCATTTCTTCCCTGTTTGACCCATTCTTTTGGGATTTACTTGCATGTTTAGGATCATTATCCTGTTCTGTAGTGCTAATGCATCAGCTTTTGACTGAAAATTCTCCTCATTCTTCTTAAGCACTTTCTGGTATGAAAAAGAATTCATAGTTGATTTTATAATTGCATGTTGGACACACTATGAGGAAACAAAGCACTGACATTTTCACCACCATGCTTTAAGTTGGTATTAGGTTTTTCTTATCAGATGCTGCCATTGGTTTTCTTGCTCCCCTGACCAAATCACTATATCTTTGACTCATTTACGTTTTTAAGTTGTACGTAGGTAGTATGGTGTAGGGTGAGTGGGTGAGAGAGCTGAAGTTTAAATAGGACAAGTTTGTCCAAGACGTTTTCTTGTCAATAGCACCTGAACCTGACTTCATTTAGAAAGATTTTAATACACTCACTTTTTCCACATTCCAGTGGTGTGAAATGTAAAAGTCTCATAATGGTCTCTTTTGCTACATGCAACATGACATGGCATGTCATTATTTAATTTAAAAAAAAAAGAAGAAAGTCTGACTAGATCAGTATGTGAAAGTAATTTGGATGGATAGATTTTATATTAACACACCATGGTTCAGTTTTAGGCTCTGTGTCTTCTGAACATCCCATTACTACCGTAATTGCTGGACTATTAAGCGCACCCAAATATAAGCCGCACCCACTGAATTTGACAAAGATTTATATTTTTAACATAAATAAGCCGCATCTGTCTATAAGCCGCAGATGTCTACATTAAAACTAATGAACTTTACACAGGCTTTAATGAAAGACAGTGCCTGTTACATGGCTTGTATCTAAACAGTAGCCTACCAAGAAAGTAATTGTTCACTGTCTTCCTCCTTCCTTTCACAAAAATTTCTCTCGGGAGTTTATCTTTTGGCATCGTCGTGCATTTAAAAATCACCATCGGTGAAGCTTTTCTCCCGATGCCATGCAGCTCAGAACACAGGTGAAGTGTGTTTTTTCATGCCCGGTTGTTTTCAGCGTGACGAATTATTCGCATTTCCCGTTGACAGTCCGAGTGAGGGGCAGGTCAAACGTCAGAGGAACTTCACCCATATTTATGATGTGGTGCTGCCCGATTCAGTGGGAGCGCATCTGATTTAATATAAAGAATTTCATTGGTTCACCTGAACCTGTTCGGCAAATTTCATTGGTCTAATGTTGTGGGGCTCAGTTTTTTGGCATGAAGCTTGTGAAACCGGGAAAAACCCAGGAAAAATCCATAAATCAGCCGCTTCGTTGTTCAAAGAGTGGGGGGAAAAAGTCCAGAAAATACGGTAATTTTGATTCCCCCTCTTGCTAATATAACTTAAAAAAGAAGATTTGTCACTAGGTTTCTGCCACATTAGTGAGGTAACTGATGCATTGATGTTTGGTGTATAGACCTAGAATAAGTCCAAAAGATTATAATATAATTTTTTTTTTTTTTTATCATTCTGGATTTACAATTTAATACAAACTTAGTATCAAAATGGTTTAAATTTAATGAGTGCAAAAACATGATCACTATCAAAGAGTAGTATTTAACATTTTAGTAAAAATTGTCATAAGCATATGCAACTCAACACATAACCCCCCACCCTGCAAAGGGCCCCTGTTCACAGAAGTATAAATCTCCCATCTTTTAGACTTTGCCAGATTAAAATAGAGGTTAAAGTCACAGTCCATACGTTTGTGCCCTGTGTACTATTACACTGTAAGTATTTTTCAGAGTATGGAATTCTTTATCATTTTTTATTTTATTTTTGGATATTAATTTACTTTTCTATGCTTTCTGGCCAGATCGGAGTTGAACAGTTTCACCTACTTGGGCTTGCCAACTAGCACATTAATGGGCAATATAAAAAAAAAATCCAATAAAGATATTATTAGGATAAACATGCACTCTGAACGTATTTTATACTTAATTTTTTTTACATTTTCACATGTCTTGGTTGTGTGCTTTAGGTAATTGTCTCATTGGAAGATGAGCCTTTTGCTTAGTCTAAGTTCTTTTTATATATATTTTTTTGTTTATTTTATTTTCTTAGAATTGTATTTCCCATTCCTTCAATCCTAACTAGTTCCCCAGCCCCTGCTGCTAAAAAAACACCCCTACAGTATGATGCTAACATTAGCTTGCCAAAGAGAATATTATTTTTCTTCTTTTCATAATTCTTTGTGTTTTTTTGGAAATTCCCAGGCTTTTCTGTTTTCTGTACTGAGAAGAAGCTTCTACCTGACCATTCTGCCTCAAAGCTCAGCACAGTGGGGTGTTGCAGTGATTTCTGACCTGGTACAGATTTCTCCACACATGATCTTTGGTGCTCAACCCAAATGCTCATCAAATTCTTGGTCACCTTAATTGCTTAGTTACAATTATCTCCAAGAGTTCTGGTTGTAACATTTTCCATTCTAAAAAGCTTTTAAATAAAACTCTACAGTAACATTTTGATGTCAAAACATCAATAATTACATGTATGTCAATGGGGGTGTTTTCTTTTTTGACGAATCAATCACCCTGTGTACTTTTAGCAGCCTAAAGTACACATTGCACGGATGTGGTTGCATGAAAGATGAGCTTAATTTATTTTGTGTCTTTAAGTGCTATTGTGTGCTATCTAAGAGCTGCATTTTTTTTTGGGCCAGTTTTGAGTTAGTGGTATTACAGCCCTGTGCCACTGACTATTGCCACATACAAATTGACCTTTTTGTTTTGTTCTTTTTGTGGGTCTTTGCTTTGTGCAGATTGCTTTGCTTTGTTTTATTACTTATTTATTGTATATTAATTTAGCTTTGGTGTAGGCAGTGGACTCATTGATGATTACCATGGAAATGAGTTTACCTTGTATTTTTACTTGTTCAGATGAGAGGGCAAGAATATTTGTGTGCAGGACATTACTCCTACTGCAACTACAGGTAGCTTCTACATCTGGGCTCCTTATCATTTCCAGCTTCTCTCACAGTCAGTCAAAAGCTCCTTATCTAAGGCTGAGGGTGATAAATTCTCCCTGCTCTGTAAGTGGATTATCCTCCCGCTCAAGCCTTTTGCACTCAACTTAAAAACATGTTACTCCCAGTCCATGTCTGTACAGGCTGGTATAGGAAAGACATCGGTTGGCGTTTTCTCGGTCAGCAAAGGCATGTCACTAATGTTTACTAGCACTTTGTTCTTTCTTTTTTACCGTCCATGTGAAAATGCTAAGTTTAGAATTTTTGCCACAAATCACCAACAGAGCCTGGCAATGTGTGGAATTCCCTAACCAGTAGAGAACAATTACAACTGACTAGTTATTTATTTATTTATTTATTAATTTTTTTGTAGAATTGTGTGATATTGTGTTTTTGACAGAGTGAGACTGTATGGTCCTATTAAAAGCTCAATTTTTTTTGTCTAGCACTGATTTGGTAGTTGAGCATTACACAGGTTGTGTAGAAACATATATGGTAATGCAAGTTATAAAAAAAAATCAAGAGGATTTGGGTGGTTAAAATGCATTGCAAATTGAGCCTATTAAGTTAATCAGTAAAACATACATTTTTAGAGGTCATTCCTGTTTATTGTGCAAGTGTAAAGCAGGGAAGAATGGATTTATGCACTTGAACCAAAATCACAAAGGCTTTTTCCCCCCATACATATATTTGCTTAAATCCTAGGGTTTATCATTTTTTGGTAACAGAGTTAGTGATGGTCTTTCAAGTAGTCTGTTTAAGAACTTTTGTTAAATCCATATTAAATTGTAAGTGTTTAGATAGAACTTATACAGTAATTCCCCGCTTTACTGTGGTTTGAATCTCGTGCCCCCTGTTTTACCGTGGAATTGCATTTGCCACATAACTAATTTGTTTCGCGGATTTTTCCGGTTTCTCACGAATAGACCAAAATAACTTATAGGGAATTGTTTTTATGGAGTTTTATGTTAAAATAATGAAATGTATTAATAAAAATAAAATTGTTAATTATAAAAATGTTAATGCAGTACAGTATTGTATACATAAAATAGCATTTTTTTGTGTATCGTGGGGATTACTGTATACATAAACATATTTATGCATTGTTTTATACATTGACTTTGTGCGTTCAGTGAATTTCTTGTTCCTTAACTGTTCCACAATTTTTATTTTTTTTATTTGATGTGGAAATACATATAAACAATATATATAATCCTGTATACTACAGTAATAACCCACACTTTTTTGCAATTAACTGAGTAATTTTATAGTATATTTAACATTGTTTCCAGGGACTTATGATTGTCAAACTGTGTGTCTGTGTGTGCATGTGCAATATTTGCTACAAGTCATGTGCAATATTTGCACGTCACTGCGTTAAACAGGAAATCACTAGCTGCAATTTGAGATGCTTAAGTGTGTCTAACCCTAACCCTGTGTGTGTGTGTGTGTGTGTGTGTGTGTGTGTGTGTGTGTGTGTGTGTGTGTGTGTGTGTGTATATGTATGTATGTATGTATATATATATATATATATATATATATATATATATATATATATATATATATATATATATATATATATATATATATCTATCTCAACACACACACAAATATATATTATATATACATATATTTCTCCCCTAGTGAAAATGCTTGGCATGCAGTAAAGTTTTCAGAGAATTTCCCTAGTTAAGTAAGATCTTTTCACAATTTATAAATGCTCTTAGAAATTATAATTTCTCTTCACAATGTATACATTCTTGTTGAACCAGAAATTCCATGTGTACACCTCCTTTTTATATAAATAAAAAAAAATTGGATATTACAATGCTTGTGCAAGTGTGGTGTGGTTGCACAGATTGGTCTGCATTTGTATGTCACGTATGTAGACTTTACGTATGTAGACATTACCTAGGCTAGGAATGCAAAAAGCTGAAAACCCCTGAAAGCTTGACTGCTCGGACAAGTCCTCCTTAATGTTGTTCTATATTGTTTTGCATTTTAAACTTGACCAGCACTTTTTGTTTTTTAGGGTTTAGAAAAATTTACACTGTGACTATGTGACAATGAAAGTATGAAACACTGATATCATCTTTATACTTGTTGCATTGGATACAAAATAGTAGTGTACCTCAAGACTGGACATGTCAGAGTTGTAGCAGCAAGCCTTATTACAGGAGTGGTACAGTAGATGCTCTTAAGTTTGTTGAACATGTTGACAATTCTAAAGGGCCTGTGCTAAAGCCACCATATTTGTTAGACTTCTACAGTATTGTTCCATTGGTGCTTTACTGTATTATTTGTCAATATTGATTTGACAAGCATTTTAGTTTTGTGTACAGTGTACTGTATTCATGGTTTAATTTTCCACAAGTGTCTGTCATCTGTACACTGTCATGCAAAGGTCTGTTCTTTCTTATCACAGTGTAGTCATTTTTTTAATGCCTTTCCCAGATCCTCACAGCTTTATAGTAAGCTGTAATTGTTACTTAAAGTTATTGGAAGACCTGCATAACCTTCAAACATGTAGCACCCTCCTGATTAATCTCCAATGATGGAAGTCTAGGTAGGTTCCTGTTTTCCAGTGTAAGGATGTCAGGCTGGATTTGGTGTAGGTGGTGGGACGGCTGTGGTTCCCTGGGCCGAGTGACCCAGCTTGTCCTTTTGGCTCACATGGGTCGATCGACACCAGGACTGACAAGCTCGGATTGGCCCAATGTCCACCACAGGTGGGATTTCTATCGGACAGTGGGTTTGCTATGAGCAGTGGACACAGCGGCGTGGCAGAGGACAGCTCCACTGCTGTGACGAGTGGCAGAGTGTTTACTCCCCACTGTGCAGCACAGATAGATGCTAGTCTGTCTGAGACTGACTAGTCTGCTCCTTCATGCTGAGCACAGTGTCTGAATTAGTTAATGCAGCCTTCTGAGCCTTCACACTCCCCTCTGCTCTGAACATTTACCTGCTCTACTAGAACCCTGCTGTGAGACCTGGACATTAAGAATTTCTTGTGTGTTAAGGAAAAATTGCATTCATGACTGTTCATGGCTGAGTGCATGCACCCTGATAGACATGTCTAACAGCTAAAGTAACAATTAGTTTCCATAATATTCATTAAAAAGAGCTGTCAACACAGGCCGCAAATAACTGAGGGTGGAAATGTAAGGCCTTTGCCCACATCACAGGGGTAAATAAGCAGTGAGCATCGTACTGCGCTGTAGGTTTCTATTTATTAGTCACACTACACTACCAATCTTCTGTTGCCTTAAAACATTTGAAAGTAACCCTACAGAGACAATGGCAAAAGTAAATAAATGCTCTGTAAAAAAAAAAAAGCTCTCATGTAACAAAAAAAAATTAAATATCTGATTGAATAAAACGTAACTTTTCATTTGTTTTAGATGAAAACTGCTGCTCAGTGGCATTTTCTCTTTGACAAAATTACTCAAAATGGCTAAATATAATGACTTATTTTCAACTAATAAAAACAAGGCAAAATGTGAAAACCAGAGGATTGGAACTCATTTGTAGCCCATTATATGCATGTGCTTTTGTATAGTTATATAGATTGTCCCTGTATGTATAACGTTTAAGATTTCCCATTACTTGGACGAATAGGCAGGCCAGACATGTTTCAGCATGACTATGACACTGTGCATAAAGACATGAGATGAAATAACTTATTTAGTAGTATTTTTTATTATGTTTGGAGTCTTAATTGGTTTTGGATCCCATCCACTGCTGTTCATAATGTATCAGAATGTACTGTTAAAACCTTGGTAGAAGATTTTAATAATATGGATATGTATTTTATGTATATGAAAATCAATTTGCATTATATTTGCATGAATGTGTCTATGTGCGTTTAAATACATATAAAATATATATAAAAACGGTGTTGCGTGTGGGTGTGTACGCGTGCACTATATACACTATATGGATCCTCTTATGAATTTCAGCATGACTATGACACTGTGCATAAAGACATGAGATGAAATAAACATTTGAATTTAACCAAGCACTTATACCCAATTCCAAAAAATAATCAGACTTTTCAAATGGCAGTAATAATGTTTTGAATCCAGCTCGCATGTTATAAATTAACAGCTCCTTTATTTCAAACAGCACATCTTAGTGACTGTAAAGTTCAAAGTAGTGGAGGACTGGATGAAAATCTCATCTAGGGTTATAGAGAGCTCTGTCTGAAGCACAACAAGCTAACAGTTAGCATACCAGCTATATGCGTTGAGACACTACCTGATGGTCTCTTATCAACTTTGAATTTGTTGTGTAATGATTTGTACTATTGTTAACATCTGCTTTAGTGAGAAGGATAATGTACGTTTATGCCGAGTTAATGACAATCATAGGCATTTTGACATTAGATTTATTTTGTGAAATTCTTATTTAAAACTAATGAAACAACTTGCTTGCATACGTGTTTTCGCCATCAAGTCAAGTAAGCTTTCATTCCAACCATATACAGTACAGTAAAAAGAAACAAAGGTCACCCAGACAGCACAAGATAACATAAAATAACAAAACGCAAAGCTACACAAAACTGACACAGCATAAAGTGCATGTGTGACATTAAGTGCAAAGAGCAATATAAGACTGTGAGACAGTAAACACTGTGACAGTCACTTGCGACACTGAACAGTATAAATTTATTTTAGTGCAAATAAATTGTTCTGCACAAGCCAGTGCACTCTTAGTGCCGGTCCCAAGCCCGGATAAATGGGGAGGGTTTGCATTAGGAAGGGCATCCAGCGTAAAACATGTGCCAAATTGAACATGCGGTTCATGAATACGGATAATCCGCTGTGGCGACCCCTAATGGGAAAAGCCGAAAGAAAGTTTAATTGTTCATATAATCAATTATGTACTTTTAAACACTGAATGGTTTTAGCAGCAGCCTCCACACATTATTTAGTAGATCCACATTTTGCTGCATTTTTAAATAATACATTTCTTTTTTAAACGATGTGCATGTGTCAGATTAGCATATGGTGTTGGGGTTAGTTTATCTCCTTGGATCCCATTGGACATAGGTTTGCTACAGGTTGTTCATTGTGGTTGGGTGATGCCCATGGACTGCAATTTATTGAGCCACTGAAATATTGCTTTGTGCTTGGGATTATTGGTCTGCTTGAAGATGAATTTCTTCCCAGTTTTTCAGCCAACTAAAGCAAGTCCTCTTGTGGTATTTCACTCTATTTTGCCCTAATATTCCCTTCTATTATTTTCTTCACAGAATGAAGCCACCACTATAATGTACTTTGATGGTGGTGTTTCTTGAGACATAGAAACCTTTTAGTTTTGTGCTTTTGAATTTTGGTTAAAATGCTTATGGTCATATCAGACCACAAAATCTTTTCACATGTCGTAGCTATACTACACTCATAGCCTCTAAACTCTGTAGCTCCTCCAGTGTGATTTTGCCTCTCTGACTTGTCATAAGCCTCCTACTTGTCTAAGTTGTGAGTTTTGAAGGGTGGCTGAGTGGTGTGGTGCAACTTCCACTTCCTGATTATCGAGCCAACTGTGCTCAAATGGATATGCAAACACAGATATATATATATATATATATATATATATATATATATATATATATATATATATATATATATATATATATATAAAATTTATTATAATTTTTTTATTTATTTATTTATTTATTTATTTTTTTATTATTCTTTGCTCTTCATTTCCCTTTAAATTCACAGACTGACCTCTGAACCATCAACAATCATGTTTTTAACCAGATATATTGACAGATTATTTTAATGATTTACAGATGGATGCCAGTTGTCAGTTAACTATGTTTTTATTAGGGAAGTTGTTTCATTGGTATACACTAATATTAAACAAGACATTTGGTTTTAAATCTTGTAATATTTGGTTAAGTTTTAATGTTTGGAAAATGGACAAGTGTAAGGATCAGAGTGATTTGACAAAGACCAAATTGCAGTGTTTAGATGCCTGGGTCAGAGCCTCTCCAAAACAGCAGGTTTTGAGCGGTGATTCTGGTATGCAGTGTTTAGTACTTACCTAAAGTGGTGCAAGGAAGGACAACCAGTGTACTAGACATGTCATGGACACCAGTGGCTTATTGATGTGCATAAAGAGTGAAGGCTAGCTTGTCTAGTCTTATCCCATGGATTGGAGGTGCTAGGATTTGAACAGATTTGAATTGATCAGAATTCCTTAACCACTAGACTACCACTTCCCATGATTGTTTGAGAAGCATGACAGAGTTCTAGTTGTTGACTAGATTTCCAAATTTCCCAGATCTCAATCCCAAAGCGCATCTGAGAGAAATGCTGGATAAGACTGATCTTTAGAAACCCATCTCACAACTTCAGATACCACAGCACACTTCTGCTATATAACAGCATAATGCTGCATACAGTCTTAAACAGGTGGTTTTGTCTTGTTTTTGTTTGTGTGCTCTGTTCTTTTAAAATAGTAAATCTTATTTGATGTGCTCTCTTTCTCTCAAAGAACTGATCTTTGAGATTCTTTCTTCTTACCACAAATTATTTGACATTGGCTTGTCTGGTCAATTTTCTGCAAAAAAGGTTTGAGCCATCAGGCTTCTATTAAGCATATCTACTTTATCATGTTAATTCATTGTGCTTTCTGTAAATTTGTGGATGCATCTATGGACCACCATAATTGCATTCACATGTTACTTGCTGTATTTGTTTGCACACAGCAGGGTCATTTCTCTTTTCATGCATTCAATAATAAAAAAAGAATCAATTAAATGTATATAGATATTGCTTTGTTATACTCTGTTTTGTACCCCTATTTACATTAAAGGTTATGTCTAAGGTGTTTAATTATATGTAATTATTTTTAAAGAAAGGTATGCTGACAGCATAAATATTTTTGATAATTCTGTAACATTGTATTCTTTTTGTGTAATTTAGTAGTATTTTTTTATTATGTTTTGTGTTTTAATTGGTTTGGATCCCATCCACTGCTGTTCATAATTTTATATCAGAATGTACTGTTAAAACCTTGGCAGAAGATTTTAATAATATGGAATTCTATTATTTCTAATAGATTTATTGCATTTGGCAAAATATGTAATGTGAAAATCAATTTGCAGTATATTTGCATGAATGTGTCTGTGTGCGTTTAAATATATATAAAAACGGTGTTGCGCTGTATGCATGTGGGTGTGTAAGCATGCACTATATAGATCCTATTATGATATTGTATAATGCAGCCTGGACTTTTTTCTTTCTTTTTCTCCTCCTGCAGAATTCTATTCGGCACAATCTTTCATTGAACAAGTGTTTTCTAAAAGTGCCTCGGTCCAAAGATGACCCAGGAAAGGTAAGCCATCTCTTGCCTCATTACTTTATAGGTTTTTGTCTTTGTCTTTCACTTGCACTTTTCAGGGTACCTAAAATTATAGTGCTTTGTGTAAACATTGTTCACTTTAAGCTTCCTTTTTTTTCTAGAATGTGTATACTGCAAAGTAGGGCTGAAACAATTCCTTAAGTAACTTGAGTATTTTGAATACAAAAAAGCATTGAGGCAAATGATTGTTTTGTTTAGTCCATTTAACTACACACAGCGCACAGTTTCCCCACGGACCGTTATTACTGACGCACCACCCGCTAAAGTCTGAAGAGCGCCTGACAGATAGACTGAAATGAGAAACGGGGAGAAAACAGCATGATGCGAGGAAATTCAGGCCAAAGAAAACGACAAAGTTTCCAAAGTTTGGGATCATTTAAAACCAAAACAAAGAAAATATCGTACAATGAGTTTTTTTTTTTTTTTTATTTTAAACAGATTTTTAGATGACAATTAGATGCACTAAATCTGTTTAGGTTTTACAGATATTCTTGTATGCAATTGCTACATGAAAACAGACCAGTAAAAATACACCTCCAAAATTTTTTTTTACATTTTGTCAATTATATTTTAGCTGTTGCTTTTAATGAAGATATTTGGATCCATGATAATGAGAAAGGAGATGTTTTGTTTTCAAAGCTTAGAATTAGTATTACTGAGTCTTATTTAAATGTTTATATTGACTAAAGGAGTCAATATAAGTGTCAATTTAAGTGTCATATTTTGTGGTGGAAATCACTGCAAAACCTAGGTTACAATACACAAATGCTTCATACATCTTGCTGTTTATTCTGTGTTAGCTAGTTAGTGCTAGTCATGCAGAAGTATGTATAGGTAGGAGGAGTACAACAGAATTGATTAAAGGTTTTAGGTTTATATCTTTTTTTTTTTCTCTAGAAATATAATTTGAGATTAATTTAATGACAAAAATAACAAAAAGTTATGCAAAAATGTGTTTTAATCACCAGGTTAATATTGAGAACTCCAAAGAACACATTCTGTTTCTTATAAAATAACTAATAAAATAATTAATAACTATAAAATAATTAATGATCTGCACAACCTCCCCAACTCCTGACAATAAGCCACATAGAAAAATATGTTTAAAAATTAATCTCTAATGTAGTTCAAACCCTTTCAGAATTACTATTACCATCCAGATAAGTCACCAGGAAGAACTATAAGAGTGACCAGTGGGAGCTGGGCAAGTAGATGCTTTTTTTTTTTTACTGTTTTAGAATCCCTATACCTTAATTGGAGTGCATATATGACTCAACCTCTTCCTGGCCCCAGTCCACATCCAGGGAGCACAAAATCCCTCGGACCAGACAGCGAGGCTTAATACGTGGTACTGTGGCATGTCGGAAGATGTGGCCTGAATCTTAATTTCATGTTTTTCTGTAATCTTCTGATATTGACACTCCTGTGAGCAACTTACTTAAAATACAAAATAATCTATTGCTGTATGGATTCAATGGTATATGCACAGCCGACAAGCTTGCATCTCAAATGTTCAATTTGGAATTTGCCTCTCCCTTTCCTCCCCCGAAGAAAAACTTCAAAGCCGCCCAGTGCCTTCTTGATATGTTCCATCAATATTGTAATGTGATAGGAATATGGAGTCTGCTGCTTGCCTGAGATAGTAAGAGAAGCATGGCTTTCAAAGAGATTGCAGATGCTCTGTACCACAATATTCATGCAGCCTGCAAGAAGTTGCTGTAATTCTGCAGTTCACCTATGAACATAATTTGTTCAAGTGTCTCTTTGTTTAAAAACGTTTTTGTTTTTCAGGATGAGGGTTATCTATCAACTGTACTTTGACTGCATTGAAACAGGATAGATAATAATTTTACTTCAATTGTTTTGTTTTAAAATGATCCAGTTTTTCTTGCTAGTTGATGTGGTACAATATAAACAAAAAATCTAAGATTAGTTCAATGGATCTAGACTGAAGCTCATCCCAAAGACATTCAGGTATAATTTTTGCAGCTAGTTAAAACTTTTTCTATGTCTCCTCTAGGGCCGGATACTAATTTCGACATTTTAAAGCTTATAGTGGGTTTTTCTTTCTGTAAAAACAAAAAAAACTATGCATGGTAAAGCTATTTGTGTAAATCAAAATTTGTATTGTCCTTAATGATTGCAGATTGCAAGTTGACAAGCATCGTTTTGACAATAAAAAAACAAAACAAAAGATTTTGTTCGGTTGTGAAAATATATAAATCTAGAATTATATAATACATTTAATTTTGTATAATAATTAAATGATATGCATAAATTATATAGGCATACATAAAAAAAAACACGCATTAGAACGTAGTAAAGCTGCAGTAAATCATGTTTTAAAACAAATAATTTAACTGTTGTAGTAGACAAATGCTATAAAAAGAGAATGGAATTGAGAAACGCAGCAAGCTAACAGGCCTAATAAAAAAAAGAGAAAAAATATGCATTGGTGTACAAATGCATAAGCTTTCGCTAAAAACCGCAACAGTAAATAAACAGTTTTAATGCTTACTGCTGCTGTTATTTGCTGCTTTTAGATTTATTGTTTGTTCACACTGTTTTAATTAAATCCATCACTATGTCGCGATCGAGGTGATTGTGCAACCTGATGCTCACGAGTCATGACAGAACAGATTCAGTGCGACTGTCCTGAAGTTACAAACTATTTATACAATAGCACGTCATTAAACTGTACCATTTAGACATGATGAGGATTATGCAGTTTTTGCTTGCCGTGCTGATGTTTCACCTTCATCTGTGACACCACTGGGTTTTCTAAAATTTTCTTTTCTCCCAATTAGCAATGGTTTCAGAGGTGTTGCTAGAAGGATTAAGAGTGAATTATGTGGTCGTATCTTACTGTTAATTAATTAATGCTGAGCTGTTCTGCTAATTTAGTTGTCTTGGTATTTAATTGTGCCAAAGTTCCTGTTTGTGAGGTTTTTTTTGTTTGGTTTTTTTTTTTTTTTTTTTTTTTTTTCTTCAAATATTATTTTTGCTGGAAAAACATTGAGCAGATGTTGGAAATATACTTCATTAAAGAGTACTTTTAATGGAATTAAACTGTAGTTACATTTACAAGGTTATCTGTAGGACTCTTATAACTGAATTTTTTTTTAATAAACAATCTAAGCTACCTTCTTCTAATAAACTTACCCATAAGTAATTGTAAAGGTCCTTTACTTGCCATCTTCACACAATTGAGATCTTAGCACATGTAATATTAAATATTTAAAAACAAAATCCAAGCCTCAGGGTAAGATATTTCGTTTTTGACCAGCTTTTTGAGCTGTTGTTGCCTTTAGCCTTTGTGGATGAGCAGCACTATTGAAAAATAAATTAAATAGCAGGAGTGAAAAGATAAATTATTTAGTTAGGGTCTTGGGTGTTTGGAAATGTGCAACCCCAAACTGAGGTGTGCTATTCTCTCCTTGATTATCTGGGAGCAGACCTGACCAGAAATCCAACATCTCTGTGTCTGGTCCTGAGCTGGAGCAATCAATAAAGCAGAAGCAGAGGAACAGGGGTTTAGATTGGCCTCAGTATTTTACCTGTCTCAGCCAAGGCTCTGGAGAAGACCAGGAGAAAGAGAGAGTAAATAAGTTGCAGAGAAAGACCTGGCTCCACGTTCCAGACATACAGCTCCATAAATGTCTTCCTGACATGATTGGCTTACAAATGAGCTCACTAAAATTTTGATGAGCTGAAAAACTTTACATGATGGACAGCACTTGAGTGGAAACAATCCAATGACTGATTCTTGAAACTCTTCTTTGGGGTGTGTGTGTTAGAGAAAGAGAGAGCCTGTTAAAACCTCTCTGATTATCATCCTCCGTTCTTAAAATAAAGTAAAACCTTTTCTGTGTGCATACTGTATGAAAGTTCTAAAAGCTTGGAATAAGGAAGCTGTTTCAGAATGTGTTTGCTGTACTCCGACACGGTTTGGGGCTAATAGCCAAATTCATGTTTTTGTTTATAGGGTTCGTACTGGGCGATCGATACAAATCCAAAGGAGGACACATTGCCAACTCGGCCCAAGAAGAGGCCACGGTCTGGAGAACGGGTGAGTGTATTTTTGTGTGTATTTGTGTATGTGTGAGAGAGAATGCCATTAATGCATCGGCTGCCTGGAGCATGATTTATTAATAAGTCAAACCACCTTTTTACATGATAAGCCAAAGCCATACTGATGAATGCAGTTGCAGTTACACAAAAGAAAAATTCCTGAATAGTGCAGATAAACTGTATCTGAATTCCTGCATCCAAGTGCAGTCTTTGATCCAGCAGAGATTTTAATTGGGCTATTGATTTTTGTAATGATTAGTCTACATTTCAAAGAATCTACATTAATTTGAACATTAAAATATTTTTTTTTATTTATATATATTTAATAATAAAATGTTTGCTTCCATAACCAAGTCTCATCCATCAGAAGGTGTTGTGCAATCAGAGATGCTTTTCCACTCAACACACTCAAAAAGAGTATATATACTTAATATACTTATATACTTAAAATAGTCTATATGATACCAAGATTTATGGGGTGATCAAAATCAATAAGATCACATTTACCCTATTCTTTTGTGTCGTGTGAATATTGTTTGACCTATATCTGCATGTTTTTTAAATTGTGCTGATGTCACGTAATGATCCACATAAACACTTCAAACTCTGTCTTGTTCTTCAAACCACAAATTTTGTAGTGCGCCAGAGAGATTTATGCTGCTAAAAGTGGTACTTGCCATTGCGGAACACTGTTAACATGTGTGTACTTAGTCTGTAGCAATTTATCGGTAGATCATGTGTCAAAATAACATCTAAATAAATCCCAGGATCCAAGCTTTTCATGCAGAATGCTGCAGACGGCACCACACTGTGTCAAGTCAAGTCAAGTTTATTTGTATAGCGCTTTTCACAACAGACATTGTCTCAAAGCAGCTTTACAGAAAACAACAGTGAAGGTGAATGGTGTGCGTTTGTCCCTGATGAGCAGCCGTGGCGACAGTGGCAAGGAAAAACTCCCTTAGATGATATGAGGAAGAAACCTTGAGAGGAACCAGACTCAAAGGGGAACCCATCCTCATATGGGTGACATCAAAAGTTTGGTCATAAATCTTTCAACAATACAGAACAATTTGTGATCATCATAGATCCAGCATCAGCTTCTCCATGCCAGGGCCTTTAAACACTCGGCATCTACTTCTCCATGATCATCCATAGGTCCATAATCTTCACGAGGTGGGACGTGACTGGAGCTGGCCAAACCTCAGGAAGCCTCGGGATGGGGAGAGAAAGAGAAGCAGTGGAGAGGAATTAGCGTAGCTGCTGTTCATGATATTAACAGCACAAGTTGATAATGTGCATGTGATCAGATGTTCTGGAGCACAAGGTTGTGATGTGATGTGTGTGATGTGTGTTATGTGTAGGCTTTGCTAAAAAGATATGTTTTTAATCTGCACTTAAACTGGGAGAGTGTATCTGAACCCCGAACACTGTCAGGAAGACTATTCCAGAGTTTAGGAGCTAAATGTGAAAATGCTCTACCGCCTTTAGTGGACTTTGCTATTCTAGGAACTACTAGAAGCCCAGAGTTTTGAGATCTCAGGGAGCGTGACGGATTGTAGCGTGTTAAGAGACTGGATAGATACATGGGAGCCAAACCATTTAGTGCTTTATAAGTGAGTAGCAGTAGTTTGTAGTCTATTCGAAACTTAATAGGATTCCGTGTCCGTTTCGCCAGCTGTCCTTCCTTGCATCACTTCAGTAGCTAGCATCCACTGCATACTAGGAATACCCCATAAGATCTGTTGTTTGGGAGGTGCTTTAACCCAGTTGTCTAGCCCTTGTTTGACCCTTGGTAAAGTCGCTCAGATCCTCACACTTGATTATTTTTCTTGCTTCCAAAATATCAACTTAGAGAATTACATTTTTTATTCTGCCTAATATCTTCCACCCTTCAGTGACATTGACAAGATAATCATTGATATTTATTTCACCTGTCTGTGGTTTTAATTTAGTTCAAGTCAGCTTTATTTGTATAGCATTTTAATGTTGGACATTGTCTCAAAGTAGCTTTACAGTGATAGAGATTATAAAGTTAGAATGTATAAGTTTAATGTCTATAACTATATCCCTAAAGAGCAAGCAAGTGATGATTGTGTCAAGGAAAAACTTATTGATATGGTATGTGGAACCAGTATTTGGATCTAAACCACTTAATTATTTTTACTGTGGTAGAAGGCATAAAATCTGTATAGAGAAGGTCAGAAGGAATCGTATTGTGTGTTTGTGCATTTAGAAAATGCGTACGACAGGGTGCCGAGAGAGGAGTTGTGGTATTGTATGAGGAAGTCAGGTGTGTCAGAGAAGTATGTGAGGGTGGTGCGGGACATGTATGAGGACAGTGTGACAGCAGTGGAATGTGCAGTAGGATCGACAGACTGGTTCAAGGTGGAGGTTGGACTGCATCAAGGATCGGCTCTAAACCCTTTCCTGTTTGCAGTGGTGACGGACGAGGTCAGACAGGAGTCTCTCTGGACTATGATTTTGCAGATGATATTGTTATTTGTGGTGAGAGTAGGGAGCAGGTTGAGAAGAGCCTGGAGAGGTGGAGGTACGTGCTGGAGAGAAGGGTAATGAAAGTCAGTAGGAGTAAGACAGAGTATACATGCGTGTGAATGAGAGGGAGGGCGGTTGCAGGGAGAAGAGGTGGAGAAGGTGGAGGAGTTCAGGTACCTGGGGTCAACAGTGCAAAGTAATGGGGAGTGTGTTAGAGAAGCGAAGAAAAGAGTGCAGGCAGGGTGGAGTGGGTGGAGAAGAGTGGCAGGAGTGATTTGTGATAGTAGGGTATCTGCGAGAGTGAAAGGGAAAGTTTATAGGACTGTGGTGAGACCTGCGATGTTGTATGGTTTAGAGACAGTGGCATTGAGTTAAAGAGAGGAGGTGGAGCTGGAGGTAGCAGAGCTGAAGATGTTGAGGTTTTCGTTGGGAGTGACGACGATGGACAGGATTTCAAATGAGTTTATTAGAGGGGACAGCACATGTAGGACATTTTGGAGACAAGGTGAGGGAGGCAAGATTGAGATGGTTTGGACATGTTCAGAGGAGTAACACGGGATATATCGGTAGAAGAATGCTGACCACGGAGACGGTTTATGGATGTGGTGAAGGAAGACAGGCAGGTAGTTGGGTTGAAAGAGGCAGATGTAGAGGACAGGGGGTATGGAGACCGCTGTGGCGACCCCTAATGGGAGAAGCCGGAAAAGCCCAAATAATTTTTTACTATATTTGTTTAAACTTTTGTTAATTACATCCTTACACTCTGTGTATATTTGTTTTCGTTTTTTTTTTTTTTTTTTTTTTTTTTTTTGTGAATTGAAAAGTGATCTAAATGAGCAAACTTGGTTGATTAAGTGGGTATAATAAGTAATCTTCTGTAGCCATGCATATAAGTTTGTGATTTAATAAGTCTATGAGGAGAAAGTACTGTATATGATTAAAATCTTAGATGTCTCTTTATTTTAATAAACAAGCCAAACAGGATTTAGTGCTAATCAGAAATATTGCTACAATGATTTATTGATACTACTTGATAAATATGCACACAAAGGCTGCCTATAAAAAAGCATGTAATTAGCCATTTATAAACTTCCCCTTGTCGTGATTTTGGCTTATCTTGTAGATGGAAGTCCAGCTTAGTAATAAATACCCAGCATGCAGCCATTTTGTCCATTATTTTCAAAAAGAAATGCCAATTAACAAAGGGTTCCCAGCCAGAATTTTGTTTCTGTTATTAATGAGCTGCACTCGGTGTAAAGCATTGCTTGGCCACCCTTGGAGCACAGCTCGCAGATCCAGCTGCCTTAGAGGCATCTTGCATAGTTACACTTCCATAGTGACTCGGGCGGCTAGGATAGCTCGTTGTTTTATTATTTAAAAACCTGTAAATAGTTCTTCTCTCTATTTTTGGGTGGAAAATGCCAATGAATCTCTGTGTTTATGCATATTGTGTGTGAATGTTTGTGCTTGCATAGGTGTGTGTGTGTGTGATTGTGTGATTGTGTGTTTGAATTTCTTTTTGCATGCATATGCACTTATGTTTTTAAACTTTCTGTCTAATTTATATTCTTTGCCATTTAAAACATTTTGCTTGGTGATATTTACTTATCATGAATTAAAAATCACATTGTTGTTAGGCAATCCTCTTATTATAAGCAGGTTTGGGAGAAGCTGGATTTATCATTTTCAGCAGAAGCAGACTATGAAAAACCCTTTTCTTTTTCATTTATTTTGAGTTATTCCAATTTTGCCCTAAATAAAGGTGTTGTGGTCTTGTTATTCATAAGAACACATCACTTTTATTTTTATTTATCTGTAAGCACATATGCTCTTGCCTTGACGTTAATTCACCCAGGTAATGTTAAATTCAATCTTCTTAGCATTAGATCTGAAATGTTTTTTTGTTTTTTGTTTTAAAGGTGTTTTTTTTTTTTTTTTTTTTTTCTCTCCCCTCTACAGGCTTCCACACCCTACAGTCTGGACTCTGATTCCCTAGGAATGGACTGCATCATCTCTGGAAGTGCCTCTCCAACATTGGCAATCAACACTGTGACTAACAAGGTAGCTACCAGTACGGTACAGGTGGTGTATGGTACCCACTGGCCCCTTTGTAAACAGCCCCAGAAACTTGTCCTTATAAATATATATTTTGTACTTCCTTTATCTTGCACAGCCAGGTTCTGTAAATGTACTCCAATGTAAAGCACTTGTGTGCCTCTCTAACCTGGATTTCTCTCGAGGGGATAAGCAGCGTGATACACACATGCTGTTAAAAGAAAATTATAATTGACAGGGTGATTTGATGCAGCATGACACATAAGGGTTTCAATTGCCTTAATTTCCGGACTATTAAGCGCACCCACTGAATTTTACAAAGATTTTTATTTTGAACATAAATACGCCGCACCTGTCAATAAGCCGCAGGTGCCTTCATTGAAACTAATTAACTTTACACAGGCTTTAACGAAAGACAGGGTCTGTTACACGGCTTGTATCTAAACAGTAGCCTACCAAGAAAGTAATTGTTCACTGTCTTCCTCCTTTCTTTCACAACAATTTTCAAAGTTTTTCTTTTGGCATCGTTGTGCGTTTAAAAATTACCATCAGTGGAAGCTTTTCTACCGATGCCGTGCAGCTCAGAACACAGGTGAAGTGCGTTTTTTCATGCCCGGTTGTTTTCAGCGTGATGAATGATTAGCCTTTCCTGTTGACAGTCCGAGTGAGGGGCAGGTCAAAGGTCAGAGGAACCTCATCCATGTTTATGATGATGTGGTGTGGCCCGATTCAGTGGGAGTGCATCTGATTTAATATAGAGAGTTTCATTGGTTCACCTGAACCCGTTCGGCAATTTCCTTGGTCTAATGTTATGGGGCTCAGTTTTTTGGCTTGAAGCTTGTAAAACGGGGAAAAACCCAGGAAAAATCCATAAATTAGCCGCTTCGTTGTTTAAGCCCCGGGGTTCGAAGCTTGGGAAAAAAGTAGCGCCTTATAGTCCGGAAAATACAGTACTTTACAACTCTTCTCTATTTTACTACATAATTTTGACATTGCTTTGCATTGTTTTATTTATTAAATCTTTGACACAAAATAAGCCCTGAATAATTTTTTATTTTTTTTTGTTACACACAACTACAAACATAATTTCTTTGCCTTCTTTTGACGTTAGGACAACCTCGTCCATCGGCATTCCCATGGCAGAAAACACCTTCAATAAATGTTAAACATCTTACAGAAAATGTCATTTTATCAATGACTTTATCAATGTCTTTGTTAAATAACATTGTTTTTAATCCATTAATTATTAGTCTAAGATTATGTTGATCATTTACCCTACCCCAATTCTCAGTATATTTACGTTTGCTATAGAAACCGTAACAGAACAAGATCTAAAATTAAGGCCTTTAATTAAAATTAAAACCAGCAATATTATTAAAGCTGCTGTTAAGATAGATTGTTAAAAGTTTGTTGTAGATAATTCATAAACTCCTTCTTACAAACCAGAATCAAGAATTCAGCAGCACATTTTAGTGGTTTCCTTTCATTAAACCAAAAGGATTTATAAAATGTATATTGTTTTGGTAAGGAAGACTGCAGAATGTGTGCATGTTGAAGTTTACTGTGAAATTAAAGTGATTGCAAAATGAATGCTTTATGACACATTTTAGTCTCTGAACTTCAAAAGCTCATGCAGTCGAAAACCACATAAAATTTTTTTCCATTTTTCCTTGGATGACGAGAAGTTGTTCTGCTGGTTATGCAATATGTGTAGAGAAAAAGTGGCTACTTACTGATAGGTCTGTCTAAAAGCTTTGGTTCATTCTTTCATGTCTTTCATTTCTTTGTGAATCATGTTCAAAATTTGGACCTCTTTTTATCCACGTTTAAAATTTCTGACTAAAAAAATTGACTAAAAGCTCAGTTTAGGTATAAGCCATTTATTTTGGCATACCTGTCTGATTCCCACCTGAACCCCAGTGACTAATGCAATGTTTTTAGGTCTTGCAGCTTTCCTTCTAATGCTCTACATAAAAACAAATTTAGGTAGGAGTCAAAGTGGAAAAACAGTACCAGGAGTTGGGGTTTCTTTGAAAGGTTATTTCTCAGTGAGAGGCCCATAAATGGTACAGCCACCACCTTTACTCAGTGCTTTGTGGAATTCCCTCTTTCTCAAATTTTCCCACCTGTTAGTGCAGGCCATTATAACAACTCATTCTAGTCACTGGTCGCTCAGCACAAACTCACACCCGGACTGACATCTGCTTTTTAGTTAGATATTTTGCCATATTCCCAATTTTGGTCCTGGAAAAAAGGCCAACAGAAGAAGAAAGAATCCTATTAAATCAGAGATGAAAAATCTGCTGTCTTCACCTGTCCTTCTTTTACCACTATATGTAAATCCCAGAATCTTTACTCTGGTATGCACCATTGCTTAAGCCACGCGGGTACATTCTTTGCTTTTGAAATCTCACACATGCTGCAGCTTAGTCTTCCATGTAAAAAACACCATTGGGTTTTGACTTTAATTCATGACTAAATATAGGCCTAACACTCTAAATTCGTAGTGGACCCCCCCCCACCCCTTTTCACCCCATGCTGATTTTTTTTTAACTGAGTGCCTGCCGTGTGTTCTTGAAGTGTAGGCGTCGTCTTTGGGGTCTTTAGCAAATCACAGTTTAAGGAGCTTTTTGAAAACTGACACTTTATCACAAAAGAATAAAAATTGCCTGTGGTGGAGGCTTGTGGCTAAAAGGTTACTTTTAAGGCCTTATTACACATAATGCTTATGTTTGTCTGATGTGCTGGATTTGATTGTAATTAGAACTGTTCCAGCATGTCCGTATCCCCTGCTCCTCTGGCTCTGTGGGTTAGACGTTCTAATGAACGCTGGAGTCTGGCCTACACACATTTGGAAGAAGGTTGTAGTATGCAAATAAGGCCATTAAATCCTCCCTCTCCATGTGATCCAGACTGGATCTATTATGTTTTTCTTTTGAAGCGAGGTGAATAATAGGATTGGGAGACATTCATTCTGGCTGAATGAATTGTCTGTAAGAGACTATGAAGTGGAATTATTTTTTTTCCTCCTTTTTTGGTTGTTCCTCCCTCTATCTCTCTCTCGCTATTTCTCTTATTCCCTCTCTATTCCTCTCCTTCCCTTACCCTCCCTGTCTGTGTCTTCCGGAACAAGCCAAAAAAGATTAAAAGCTTGGCTGTTGCTATTTCCCTGAACCATAACAAAAAACAGCTGTGTTTTAGCTGGTACAGTGGTTGCAAACAAATTTTGGTATTTTGAGAACCTGCCAATGACCCAAAAACTGTGGACTGTAGAGGGTTAAGCATCAGACTAGGGCTGCCATGAGATGCAGCAGTATTATTGCAATTCTGTTCATCCTTTCCTAACACAGGAAGTTTGATTGAGCTATTCTCTCAGGATCTCATTATGTTGATTTACATTTAGTTTCTCCAGTATCTTTTTTACTCTCTCCTAACAAACATATTTGGAGGAAAGCTTTATAACAAGGATTAATTTGTGTGCAGAACTATGTATAAAGAACCCCATATACTCATAGGTTTTTTTTTTTTTACTTTTGTAAGGGTCAGATACTCTCTAGTGCAAATAATTTGTTTTGAGCTACTTCAGACCAATTTACTCTAACCAAGCTAATGCTTCTCAGATACTATGTTCTTTACTGTAGGATGACCTTTACATTACAGCCTGGAATGACTGAGTCTATACCTGTTCATAAGCCACCACAGGGCAACATAACTCTCACAGACATCAGTTTTTTTCCGCCCCAACATTGTTTATTCAGTGAGGCCATACACCAAAGCTTTGATGTAAAAGCCTTTGAGTGTAGAACCAAGCCAAGACCTTGTCTTTCTGTTTTCAATAACCAAAAGTTTAGGTTCGTTTGCTTTTTTGTTGCACTTTGCCTTTGGAAGTTTACATGCCCAGATCATGATGGCACCTTTTGTCTGCTCATAATTGCAATTGATATCTCATCTATTTTTCAGGTGGCATTATACAACCCAGACCAAGATGGGAGTGATAGCCCTAGAAGCAGCCTTAACAACAGCCTGTCTGACCAGAGCCTTGCCTCAGTCAATCTGAACAGTGTAGGGAGTGTACACAGCTACACCCCGGTAAGACAAGACTGTATTCCCTTAACCACTTTACCTGAACATATACTTACAGGGGGAATGTTTGTGCTCTTCTAGCAATGCTATATCAGAAAAATCAACAGATTAAAAAAGAGCAGAACTAGAAGGAGCTGGCAGATTTTTTTAGTCATTTAGGAGATTTCCCTCTCCCGAGTTCCCAGTATACACACACGTTGTGAATATTTAATCCGAGGCATGGAGGCACACTCAATCAGGGGTTAAGGGAATGAAAGGAAGCCTGCATACTGTTGGAACCAAGCTAAAGGGAAGTGCTGCCTCTAAAGACCTTCCACCAGAAACACCCCCTCCTTTGTTGCAGCCCTTGTGCTCCTCACATCAGGCTTTTAGTATTGATCCACTACAGACACTGCTGAATTCAGTACTGCATGCCAAACACTGCTTATTCCCACTTTTCCTCTCTATTTTTCTCTTTTGCTTTTCCATACTTTTACATGTTTTGAAATCTTGCTTTCTCTCTTTTGCTCTATATTTATTGATTGTTGGTTCTAAATCAAGGGTCTGGCAGAATATAAACCACTTGCAAATGTCTATTTGCATAAATCTAACAAATGTGTACTTTAGCAGTTTGTGTAAAACATTTTAATGAACGTATAGCAAAATCATTTTTGTATGTAGAGTGACATGGTGTGCTGCAAATATTTGCACGTTTTCTGTTTTGCTGTGGTTGTGGCACATACAAAACACTTGACCACTATGACCAACAGCCTGTACTTCAGTGCTTTTAACCAGTTTTAACTAAAAGAAATATTAAGGCTATGCTTGCAATTAATAGTAATTTTGGTGCAGACCGGCTGGGCATGTCTGTTCAAATAGGTTAAGCATGTATGATGTGCCTGCATGCAGTAATTCTGCTTAATCTAGCAGTTAAATTACAGTTACAGTTTCGCTGCACATTTTAATATATACAAATGGTTTGGGAGCGATTCTTCTTCTTTTGGCTGCTCCCATTAGGGGTCGCCACAGCGGATCATCCGTCTCCATACCACCCTGTCCTCTACATCTGCCTCTTTCACACCAACTACCTGCATGTCTTCCCTCACCACATCTATGAACCTCCTCCTTGGCCTTCCTCTTTTCCTCCTACCTGGTGGCTCCATCTTCAGCATTTTTCTACCAATATAATTCATGTCCCTTCTTTGCACATGTCCAAACCATCTCAATCTCGCCTCCCTCACCTTGTCACCAAAACATCCTACATGTGCTGTCCCTCTAATAAACTCATTTCTAATCTTGTCCATCCTCGTCACTCCCAACGAAAACCTCAACATTTTCAGCTCTGCTACCTCTAGCTCCACCTCCTGTCTTTTACTCAATGCCACTGTCTCTAATCCATCGCAGGTCTCACCACAGTCCTATAAACTTTCCCTTTCATTCTTGCAGATACCCTACTATCACAAATCACTCCTGTCACTGTTCTCCACCCACTCCACCCTGCCTGCACTTTTTTCTTTACTTCTCTAACACACTCTCCATTACTTTGCACTGTTGACCCCAGGTACCTGAACTTCTCCACCTCTTCTCCCTGTAACCGCACCACTCCACTGCCCTCCCTCTCATTCACACACATGTACTCTGTCTTACTCCTACTGACTTTCATTCCCCTTCTCTTCAGCGCATATCTCCACCTCTCCAGGCTCTTCTCAACCTGCTCTCTACTCTCACCACAAATCACAATATCATCTGCAAACATCATAGTCCAGGGAGACTCCTGTCTGACCTCGTCCTTCAACCTGTCCATCACCACTGCAAACAGGAAAGAGCTCAGGGCTGATCCTTGATGCAGTCCAACCTTCACCCTGAACCAGTCTGTCGTACCTACTGCACACTTCACTGCTGTCGCACTGTCCTCATACATGTCCTGCACCACCCTCACATACTTCTCTGACACACCTGACTTCCTCATACAATACCACAACTCCTCTCTCGGCACCCTGTCGTACGCTTTCTCTAAATCCACAAATACACAATGCAATTCCTTCTGTCCTTCTCTATACTTCTCCATCAACATCCTCAAAGCAAATAAGGCATCTGTGGTGCTCTTCCTCGGCATGAAACCATACTGTTGCTCACAGATGGTCACCTCTTCTCTTAGCCTGGCTTCCACTACCCTTTCCCATAACTTCATGGTGTGACTGATCAACTTAATTCCCCTGTAGTTACTGCAGGTCTGCACATCTCCCTTATGCTTAAAGATCGGTACCAGCACACTCCTTCTCCATTTCTCAGGCATCCTCTCCCCTTCCAGAATCCTGTTAAACAATCTGGTTTAAAACTCCACTGCCATCTCTCCTAAACATCTCCACGCTTCTACCGGTATGTCATCTGGTCCAACCGACTTTCCATTCTTCATCCTCTTAATCGCTGCTCTCACTTCCTCCTTACTAATCCTATCTACATCCTGCTTCACCAACTCCACATCCTCCAACCTTCTCTCTCTCTGATTTTCCTCATTCATCAGCTGCTCAAAATACTCCCTCCATCTTCTCAACACACTCTCCTCACTAGTCAACACATTTCCCTCTCCATCTTTTATTGCTCTAACTTGCAGTACATCCTTCCCAGCTCGGTCCCTCTGCCTGGCCAATCAGTATAAATCCTTTTCTCTTTCCTTAGTGTCCAACCTCTTATACAGCTCCTCATATGCCTTTTCCTTGGCTTTCGCCACATACCTTTTTACTTGCTGCCGCATCTCCTTGTACTCCTGCCTACTTTTCTCATCACTCTGTCTATCCCACTTCTGTTTTGCCAACCTCTTTCCCCTAATGCTCTCCTGCACTTCCTTATTCCACCACCACGTCTCCTTGTCTTGCTTTCTATTTCCAGATGTCACACCAAGTACTTTTCTCCTGCCTCCCTCATCACTCCTGCAGTAGTTGCCCAATCATCCAGCACCTCTTTACCACCACCAAGCCCCTGTCTGACCTCTTCCCTGAACCTCACACTACACTCTTCTTCCTTCAGTTTCCACCATCTTATTCTTCTTTCAATCCTTACTTTCCTCCTCTTCTTCTTCGCCTCCAAAAATATCCTACAGACCACCATCCGATGCTGTCTAGCTACACTGTCCCCCGCCAACACCTTACAGTCTCCAATCTCCTTCAGACCACCATCCGATGCTGTCTAGCTACACTGTCCCCCGCCAACACCTTACAGTCTCCAATCTCCTTCAGGTTGCATCTCCAACATAGAACATAGTCCACCTGTGTGCACCTTCCACCACTCTTATACGTCACCCTATGATCCTCCTTCTTCTTAAAATACGTGTTCACCACTGCCATTTCCATCCTTTTATTAAAATCTACCACCATCTGCCCTTCCACATTCCTCTCCTTAAAACCATACCTACCTCATCACCTCTGTTCCCTTCACCTACATGCCCATTAAAGTCTGCCCCAATCACCAATCGTTCTTTCCTAGGTACACCATCTACCACTTCATCTAATTCACTCCAGAATCTTTCCTTCTCCTCCATCTCACAGCCAACTTGTGGAGCATAGGCACTGATGACATTTATCATCCCTTCAACTTCCACCTTCACGATCATCACCCTAACAGAAACTCTCTTCACCTCCACTACACTCTTACTGTACTCTTCCTTCAGAATCACCCCTACACCATTTCTCTTCCCATCCACACCATGATAAAACAGTTTAAACCCACCTCCAATGTTCCTGGCCTTACTCCCTTTCCACTTGGTCTCCTGAACACACAGCATATCTACCTTTCTCCTCTCCATCATATCCGCTACCTCTCTCCCTTTACCCGTCATAGTACCAACATTTAAAGTACCAACCCGAACCGCCACTCTCCTACACTGCTCCTTTTCCTGCCGTCTCTGTAGACATCATACTCCTCTCCTTCTCCTCCTTCGGCCAAAAGTAGCCCAATTTCCACCGGTACCCTGTCGGCTAACAATACCTGTGGCGGTCGTTGTCAACCCGGGCCTCGACCGATCCGGTATGAAATTCTCATTTGTGATCCGCATATTTGATTTGGCACATGTTTTACGCTGGATGCCCTTCCTAACGCAGCCCGGAGTGATTAAATATTTAAAATCCAAACAGATTTTAAGTGATCTTTGTTGGTTGACCACTTTTATGGAGGGTAGTAGTGATCTGAATTTTTTTCTTTAAGAATTTGTCTGTCTGTGGATTTGTGGATTCCAAACTCTTTAGAGATAGTTTGGTAGACACTTCCACTTGATGAGCTTTTTCCAGCCTGAAGAAGTCTTTATTTGTAACATTATACACTTTCACAAACATGTGTCCCCAAAAACCTAATGATTAGACTTTGATTAGATCCCTGTTTTTAAAAAGAAAGAAGAAAAGAAAGAAAAAGAAAAAGAAAAAAGGGCACTCACCGACACGCTGAGTGCCAGCCATCCCATTGGGCACAGAGGTTCACATAACATTTGTCACTCAAAGATATGCAATATTGGATTTTTTTCAGTAAATAAATGACCAGTGTTGGGCAGTAACGCATTACTAATACCGGTAAGGCGTTACTTTTGACAGTAACTAATACTGTAACGCGTTACTTAAAAAAAAAAAAAAAAGTAACCTTGTTACCGTATGGTGCGTTACCCGTTACTTTTATAAATAAATGAATTTCGGCTGAAGTGTAGACTACAGCCTAACATGCTTACAGCAGCGTCGCATTGTAGGATTGGTGGATAAACCACTGTAAACAGGAAGGCGACGCACTGTGGGCGTGTCTCCATTTATTCAGGTCTGTGTGGCAGTAATGGCGGGTCGAGGCGAGAGCAAGACGAGTTTCTCAAAGTGGAAATATGCTCATTATTTTACTTTAGTTGAGCATAAAGACAAAAACTTTTAAGTCAAATGTAAGTTGTGTCTTTCTGGTTCAAAGCCTGTATCTACTGTGATAAACAGCAACTCCAATCTGTTGAAACACCTCCAGAAACTCCATGCCTGAGGAGCGAGTAGCTAGAAGCTAACCCGGTGTTCTGTTCTACATTGTTGATAGTTTTCATACTTCAGCTGTGAAAGGAACATTTTTAAGAGCTCAACACAACAGCAGAAGCCACTTTAGTTTTTGATTGTGAATATATTATTCAGCTTGTTTTGCTATTTATTTCAGATTGTGCTGGTCTGACTTCAATAAAATAGTGTTTAAAAATTACTTTGTGTTTAAGTCAGTTTTGTGTTTGTGTAGAACATAACGCATAAAAGGGCATTAATGGGAACATTAAAGAAGGTTCTTTAAAAAAGTAACTAAAAAGTTACATTTAACAGTAACAGAGTTACTGTTTAAATGAAGTAACGAGTAACTGTAACTAGTTACTATTTTTTAGTAACGAGCACAACACTGTAAATGACAAATAATAATATTTTTGTCTTATATGAGGGGGATCACGTTGTATACTTTTAGGACTTTTGTGAAAATTTGATGAAGGGTTAGGGAACTTTTAAGCACAATTGTAAATTATTAATTATATTGTAAATGATTAATAATATTGTAAATTATATAATTAATATTGCATGGTCATTGTAACGTAACTTCGTTGAATATTTTTAATTAGGTTTTGGATCTTACTGATGTGGCAAGATTGATTTATGGTAAATTAGGGCTGTAGCCATTAATTATTTGAGTTAAGTATTATTACCAATTATTCCATCGATTTAATCAGGTAATCGGATAAGAAGTACTTTTATTTTTAAAGAGCAATACTAAATATGCAAAAGAAAATAAGACCGGTATCTTGAAATAAACAATTTTATTGCATGATTATTGCATTTTATTTACTGAAATTGCATACAAGAATATCTGTGAAAACTAAACCCATTTTATCTACTTCTTTCGGCTTCTCCCATTAGGGGTCGCCACAGCGGATCATCCTTCTCCATACCCCCCTGTCTTATTTAATGCATTTAATTGCCATATTGCTTCAAAAATGCAAATACAAATATATAAATATAAATTTGTAAATAAAAAGAAATGTCAGATTAGTCATAAAAAATTAACACTGTACGGTGTTTTCTTTGTTTTAATTTGAAATGAATGAACCCCAAATTCTGTTGTTTTCTTTGGCCTGAATCTGTGGAAGCCAGTTTCCTCGACATTTCATTCACACTTTTTTTTCCCTCGTAATTCTGAATTTATTTCTAGTAAACATTCAACATTTTTGGTGCATCCACCAGCAACCATGTTGTTGGCCTGGAGTTTGAAGCTGCTGGTATATGAACAAGCCCACCTCTGCTTCATCTCTGTTCCGTTTCCACAAGAGCTGCTTGTTAGACAGAGTTCTCTACAGGGATCAGAGGCTTAGTTTCTTACCATGCAATTCTATTAATTGTAGCCTATTACATTTTCAATGTGTAAAGCTTTCTGGCACTACAGTGGGGGTGTTGCTGCCCGATTGGATAAAAGAAATGTTGGAATTTTGAGATATAAAGGTGCAATTGCCAGGATTTGCACCTCCCTCTCTTCACACTGTTTACAATATCGAAACAGATTGTGGTATACTTTACTAACTAGTTCAGTTGCATAGCAGCTTTACATCACATTATATCTTTTTTTTGATTGTTTGCTTGTTTATTCTAAGCCCTGCCATTGATCTTAATTTTAAATAGTTTGCAAATCACCTGTGTATTGATTTGCTGACAGATTGTTAGAAAAAGTGTCCCAAGATATTGAATATAGGATTAGTCAGGATTAAGAAGGATCATATCAGATTTTTCTTTCAATAAAAATGTTCTGGTTTATTTTTTTTTAGTAATAAACCTTATTTTATAGATTGTATGTAGACAGTACAACTCCATTCTGCTTCTTTTTGTCCTTGGCTACAGTAAGCAGTGTGTTCTTGATGACCGCTAAAAGTCATTAATGTTGTTACTGTTGTCTCTGATTAGTGTTGGTCACTGATCTTTGTCACATAGTGGGCTAATAATATCACTACTGATTTATTTAATTTGTTCTTCCAGGTGACAAGTCACCCAGAACCAGTGTCCCAATCTATGAGCCTGCAGCAGGCCCCCCAACCCCAGTACAGCATCCCTGAGCGAGACAAGCAGCTCCTCTTCTCTGACTTTGAAGATCTCAGTGCCTCGTTTCGCAGCCTTTATAAGTCTGTATTTGAGCAGTCTTTCAGCCAACAGGGTAAGTGAGCAAAATAAGAACTTTATATATATATATATATATATATATATATATATATATATATACACACACACACACACAGTACAGACCAAAAGTTTGGACACACCTTCTCATTCAAAGAGTTTTCTTTATTTTCATTACTATGAAAATTGTAGCTTCACACTGAAGCCCTTTTTCGATATCAGTGACCAATGCGTAAACTCTGTTTTTAGAATCTGTTTATATTTAACAAGGCCTCTATACAGAAGTTAAAATCTTTTGTTTTTAAAATGGTTGCATTATGCATTAACGCCCTCAACAAGTCATCCAGGCCTCCTTCACAACCTACTTACCTCAGTTTAAATGTGCCATGTTAATAAATTCAGCGGGTGCCTCTCCTTTAATTTATCATCTATGTTTTATTAGTTGAAAGTTGTTACTTTTTTCCGTGCATGCAGGCTGGGGCAATTAAAACATGAAAAAAAGCTGTTGAGAGGATTTTACGCCCTGATGCCAGAGACATGAGCTAATTCACTGGCTTTGGTAATAGGTAATGAGCCTACATGATTATTCAGAAGTGATGCTGGCTAATTGCTTTCTGTACTCTACCTCGCTTGGACAATAGGCTTTTTCTGATGATAAGAGATGCACCTCTGTCACCTGGCCGATGAGTGTTCTCTGGCGATTGTGAAGGCGCCCGCCCTGGAGCCTGCTTTAAAAGTACTTCACTGAAATAGGTTTAGTGTGCCAACGCTGTGATGGACAGGGGCCTCTTGAATGCAGGCAGGCAGGCGGGCACATGCTCCCCTCAGTGCTGCTGGGTGTGCAGGCGCTGGCGCACCAATAACGCCTCTCTGGAATCGAGCACAATTGCAGTGTCAAAGAGAAGCCTGACGAGATGGAGCAGAGGCTAGGGGCTGTGAATGAGCTGAGTCACTGCCTCCCAGTGTGCACAGAGACAGGAATTTATTTAAACTGCTCATATGAGAATGAAATTGAGCCAGGTTTTATGAGACTGTATTCAACTGCTGTACAAAATGAATAATTTTACGCTGTTCAGGCACTTGTACATTTTGCCTAGCAGTCAGCAAGAAGGTTGCCTTAGCCCGCATATACATTAATCCAAATAAATTTTAAAACTGCATTTTTCGTCTAAAAATGCTCCTTGTCCACACTTGCTTTTGATCTTTTTTCAAAAGTTGCTCATCCACACTAAGACGCCCGAAATGCTTTCATCCGTGTACTGCGCATGTGCAGTCTGCTGCTGTTTATTTACTATCTGGCTGTTTGAAACTTTTCGGCCATTACTAAAAATGCATCATCGTTTTTGAAAGCCTCCGTTTTCACAGTCCACAGCATTTTCTAATTTATCCACTTTGAAGAGCATTTTTAAAAAGCTACGCTTTTATTGACTAACAACGCTGTCTCAGTGTGGACACGAGGCCAAAAATTTCTTTCAATCCTTATGGGGTGTATGTTTTGAGAGACAGCATGATTCTGTTCTATAGCCAAATTTTTTAAGTTATCCTTATTTAAATCATTTGTGGTTTATCTTTATTTAAATCATGCGTGGTTAACAAAATAATACATTTAATCAGGTTTCCCTGTACTGAAGGAAAATGGTAACTTGATAACATGTTTATAAATCAAAGAGCTGTTAGACACACAATGTTTATGCAAACGTTTTTAGTAAACAAAATTCTTCACTCAGTAGTATATATGAAATAAATCTATTTGTCTTGCATTGTATTTTCTTTTTCTTGTTACCAAAAGATGTAGTGGTGAAGGTCTAAATCTATGGAGTGGTGAATGTCTAAATACACACACACACACACACACACACACACAACAAGGATATATTTAGATTGTAGTCTGTGGTCTGCCGAGTCAATGTTGACTGCATGGTTCTCATATCTTGCTGCAGGACTGATGGGGATCCCATCAGAGTCTTCCCAGCAGAGCCACACTTCTTGCTCCTACCAGCACTCGCCAAGCAATGCCATCAGCACCCACCCACACACCAGTCAAAACAGCATCACCAACTCTCACCCCAACAGCATCTCCAACAGCGGTGCACAGGTGCCCCTGTCGCACCCGTCTCACACTGCCCACAGCTCTCCCCACACACAGCATCTCTCTCAGCATGGTCCGCACCCCCATGCCCAACATGGCCAACACCCGCACTCGGCACACACCCAGCACCAGGCTCACTCCCAACACACTCAGCACTCCCAACACACCCAGCACTCCCAGCACACCCAGCACTCCCAACACACTCAACACTCCCAGCACTCACAGCAGCCCCAACAGCACCAGAATCTCTCTCACCAGCCTCATCCAGCCCAGCAACAGATGCCCTGCAGCACTGGTAAGACAACAATTCCCTGTTCTTACTTCTCTGTCTGAATCAAATTTTTGAACTAATTTTTTTTTTCACCAATACTCGCACAGTAACCAGATCTGGCTTAGGTTCTTCTGCTCTTCTTTCATTTCTCTTCCTAACTAATACCAATGGCATTTGAATCTGTTTAATATTTTTTTATGTAACTTAATGTAAATTAAGAATTAATTGTAGTTTTGACGCTGAGGCAAGTAAATCAGCATCAAGATTGTGCTTTTCAATTGAAAATGAAAAAGCATATTCTGCATTACCCAGTTTATTCCAGTCCAGTAAAAAATTGGTGACTCGATCTGGAACAGATGCTTGTCTCCCTCTAATGGTGAGATTAAGGAACATGCAGACAAAGCAGGAACTGGTGTGCATGTAATGATTGGTTATTTTGACTTTGGGATAGTGTATAAACAGGAAATCAATCTATGAGGTGACTACTTTAATCTATTAGTACACTCAAGAGACAACAGGAGTAAAAATGTGTGGGATTAATGACTGTATGTGTGAAAATGTGGTTTTGGGTTAAACTGCATTTGAAAAGCTTCATGCGGCGCAAATGCCATACATTCTTGGTAACAGTACCCAATGATGTTTTCATAGTTGTGGAGGATTGTTAGTTACCCTAAAGTCATAAATCACCAATTTACTATCAAAATGACAAGAAAAGCATTGTAATGCAGAGAGGCTGCATGATTACTGCTTTTTCTCCAGGTCTGCCGAGTGACTGGTATCCAAATCTGGATGCGTTGAAGGAAAGTTGTCGCATTGCCAGCAGCTACAACTGGGCAGATGTAGACCTCTCACCCTTTCAAGGTGCAGTTATTAATGTCTCGATTTTATTATTTGCCTATAAAAATAAGTAAAGCTTAGTTGCTTTGACATTGCTGTATTGCTCATAATTTCTTTTTAATTTATTCTGTATGTTTGTGAATACTGGCAAAAATAAATAAATTATTTATATATATATATATATATATATAATATATATATATTTATTTAGATTTATAGATTTAGATTTATAATTTATAATTTAGACATTTAAAAGCTTATAGTGGCTGCTTGTTGAGTAGTGCATGGGGGATTGTTGGGTTGTTTCTTTCTAATCCACATTTGTATTGTTTTTAATGATTTTAAGTTGACAACCATGCTTAAAAAAATCAATATAAAATAAATTTTTTTGACAGTTTGTGTAAAAAGAAATATACAAGTTACTGTAATACGCAAATGCTATAAAAAGAGAATGGAACGGAGAAACGCTGCAAGCTAACAGGCTTTAAAAAAAAAGAGAGAGAGAAATATGCATTGGTTTACAAATGCATAATCATTCGCTGAAAACCAAAACAGTGACATTTATTTTCTTGTTTTCTGCTGCTGTCATTTGCTGCTTTTAGATTTACTGTCTATTCACACTGTTTTAATTGAATCCATTACTGTATTACTAGCGAGCTGATTGCGCAACCTGGTGATCGCGTGTGTTTTCTTTTTCATGTGCTTGTGCATTCTGTGGTACTTAGATCCCACACAAGCTCAAATTTGCATACCTTTCATATACAGTTTTCTTTGTTGCGTTTAATATAAAATGCTCCCATACCCAGCATTTGAAATAAAATTCCTTGGATGACTTGGGATGCACACTTTTACCTGCCACCAGTTGACCCTGTACTGTCCACCATTTCCACAAGTGGCTGTTATCCTGCCACGTAACTTGGCAAGGTATCAAAACATCAAAATCAGGCATCAAAATAAAAGACTTTAGATTTATTCTATTTTCAAAAAAATCAGTTTGTCCTCCTTTTCAGTAGTGAGTGAATATCGTGTGGTGGTAACAATGCCACCTGCCATTGAGAAAACACGCTCGCTTGGGACTGAGGTTGCAGGTAATGCTACGTGGATGATGTGGTCTTATGTGTGTTAGCATATTGGTCGTATTTCCACTCGTACCGTACAGCTGCCTTATGATGCCGACACACCGTTATCGTCATATCTATGACTTGCCCTCCTTTACTAGCGTACTTCAAAAGAAACCTGAAACATTCCCACAGTACGGATTTAAAACAAGCAAGCGGGTCTTCGAGCTCTTGTGTGTTGTCTGAACTTGCCATTCTTGTTTTAGATTGGTATGTAGCAGATCTTGTGTGTGTGTGTATATATACAGTGAGGAAAATAAGTATTTGAACACCCTGCTATTTTGCAAGTTCTCCCACTTAGAAATCATGGAGGGGTCTGAAATTTTCATCGTAGGTGCATGTCCACTGTGAGAGACATAATCTAAAAAAAAAAATCCAGAAATCACAATATATGATTTTTAAACTATTTATTTGTATGATACAGCTGCAAATAAGTATTTGAACACCTGAGAAAGTCAATGTTAATATTTGGTACAGTAGCCTTTACAGAGGTCAAACATTTCCTGTAGTTTTTCACCAGGTTTGCACACACTGCAGGAGGGATTTTGGCCCTGAGAAACACGGAGTTTGAGCTCCCTCCAAAGATTCCCTATTGGGTTTAGGTCTGGAGACTGGCTAGGCCACGCCAGAACCTTGGTATGCTTCTTACAGAGCCACTCCTTGGTTATCCTGGCTGTGTGCTTCGGGTAATTGTCATGTTGGAAGACCCAGCCTCGACCCGATCTTTAATGCTCTAACTGAGGGAAGGAAGTTGTTCCCCAAAATCTTGCAATACATGGCCCCGGTCATCCTCTCCTTAATACAGTGCAGTCGCCCTGTCCCATGTGCAGAAAAACACCCCCAAAGCATGATTCTACCACCCCCATGCTTCACAGTAGGGATGGTGTTCTTGGGATGGTACTCATCCTTCTTCTTCCTCCAAACACGTTTAGTGGAATTATGACCCAAAAGTTCTATTTTGGTCTCATCTGACCACATGACTTTCTCCCATGACTCCTCTGGATCATCCAAATGGTCATTGGCAAACTTAAGACCTGCCTGGACATGTGCTGATTTAAGCAGGGGAACCTTCTGTGCCATGCATGATTCCAAACCATGACGTCTTAGTGTATTACCAACAGTAACCTTGGAAACGGTGGTCCCAGCTCTTTTCAGGTTATTGACCAGCTCCTCCCGTGTAGTTCTGGGCTGATTTCTCACCTTCCTTAGGATCATTGAGACCCCCACGAGGTGAGATCTTGCATGGAGCCCCAGTCCGAGGGAGATTGACAGTCATGTTTAGCTTCTTCCATTTTCTAATGATTGCTCCAACAGTGGACCTTTTTTCACCAAGCTGCTTGGCAATTTGCCCGTAGCCCTTTCCAGCCTTGTGGAGGTGTACAGTTTTGTCTTTAGTGTCTTTGGACAGCTCTTTGGTCTTGGCCATGTTAGTAGTTGGATTCTTACTGATTGTATGGGGTGGACAGGTGTCTTTATGCAGCTAACGACCTCAAACAGGTGCATCTAATTTAGGATAATAAATGTAGTGGAGGTGGACATTTTAAAGGCAGACTAACAGGTCTTTTAGGGTCATTCTAGCTGATAGACAGGTGTTCAAATACTTATTTGCAGCTGTATCATACAAATAAATAGTTTAAAAATCATATATTGTGATTTCTGGATTTTTTTTTTTTTAGATTATGTCTCTCACAGTGGACATGCACCTACGATTATAAATTTCAGACCCCTCCATGATGTCTAAGTGGGAGAACTTGCAAAATAGCAGGGTGTTCAAATACTTATTTTCCTCACTGTATGTATGTATGTATGTATGTATGTATGTATGTATGTATGTATGTATGTATATATATATATTTTTTTTTTATGTGTGTGTGTATATATATGTGTGTGTATATATGTATATATGTATATATATATATATACACACACACACACACACGCGCTCATTCTGACGCTCGGTTTGAACTGCAGCAGATCGTCTTGACCATGTCTACATGCCTAAATGCGGTGAGTGTATGTGTGTTTACAATGTATATATAGTATATATGTATTGTATAATGTGTAATGTACAGTGTGTATGTATATTATATATATATATATATATATATATATATATATATATATATATATATATATTTATACACACTGTACATTACACATTATACAATACATATATACTATATGTAGCATTTAGGCATGTAGACATGGTCAAGACGATCTGCTGCAGTTCAAACCGAACGTCAGAATGCGGAAGAAAGGTGATTTAAGTGACTTTGAACATAGCATGGTTGTTGGTGCCAGACGGGCTGGTCTGAGTATTTCAGAAACTGCTGATCTACTGGGATTTTCATGCACAACCATCTCTAGGGTTCACAGAGAATGGTCCGAAAAAGAGAAAATATCCAGTGAGCGGCAGTTTTGTGGGCACAAATGCCTTGTTGATGCCAGAGGTCAGAGGAGAATGGCTAGACTGGTTTGAGCTGATAGAAAGGCAACAGGAACTCAAATAACCACTCGTTACAACCGAGGTATGCAGAAGAGCATCTCTGAATGCACAACACGTTGAACCTTGAGGCAGATGGGCTACAGCAGCAGAAGACCACACCGGGTGCCACTCCTGACAGCTTAGAACAGGAAACTGAGGCTACAATTCGCACAGGCTAACCAAAATTGGACTGCTCTTCCAGCAGGATAACGTGCCATGTCATAAAGCGCAAATCATCTTAGACTGGTTGCTTGAACATGACAATGAGTTCACTGTACTCAAATGGCCTTCAGTCACCAGATCTCAATCCAATAGAGCACCTTTGGGATGTGGTGGAACGGGAGATTCGCATCATGGATGTGCAGCCGACAAATCTGCAGCAACTGCCTGATGCTATCGTGTCAATATGGATCAAAATCTCTGAGGAATGTTTCCAGTACCTTATTAAATCTATGCCACGAAGGATTAAGGCAGTTCTGAAGGCAAAAGCCGGTCCAACCCGGTACTGCTAAGGTGTACCTAATAAAGTGGCCGGTGAGTTTACGTATACATCATCATCTTCTCCCGCTTATCCGAGGCCGGGTCGCGGGGGCAGCAGTCTAAGCAGAGATGCCCAGACTTCCCTCTCCCTAGACACTTCTTCCAGCTCTTCCGGGGGGACACCGAGGCGTTCCCAGGCCAGCCGGGAGACATAGTCTCTCCAGCGTGTCCTAGGTCTTCCCTGGGGTCTCCTCCCAGTGGGACGTGCCCGGAACACCTTCCCAGGAAGGCATCCAGGAGGCATCCGGAACAGATGCCCGAGCCACCTCAGCTGACCCCTCTCGATGTGGAGGAGCAGCGGCTCTACTCTGAGCTCCTCCCGAGTGACCGAGCTTCTCACCCTATTTCTAAGGGATCGCCCAGCCACCCTGCGGAGAAAGCTCATTTCGGCCACCTGTATCCGGGATCTTGTCCTTTAGGTCATGACCCAGAGCTCATGACCATAGGTGAGAGTAGGAACGTAGATTGACCGGTAAATCGAGAGTTTCGCCTTGCGGCTCAGCTCTTTCTTTACCACGACAGACCGGTACATCAACCGCATTACTGCAGAAGCTGCACCGAGCCGTCTGTCAATCTCCCGTTCCACCCTTCCCTCACTCGTGAACAAAACCCCAAGATACTTAAACTCCTCCACTTGCGGCAGGAACTCTCCACCAACCTGAAGTGGGCAAGCCACCCTTTTCCAAATGAGGACCATGGCCTTGGATTTGGAGGTGCTGATTCTCATCCCAGCCGCTTCACACTCGGCTGCAAACCGTCCCAGTGCGTGCTGAAGGTCCTGGTCTGATGAAGCCAACACGACAACATAATCTGCAAAGAGCAAAGACGAAATCGTGTTGTCACCAAACCTGACACCCTCCGGCCCCTGGCTGCGCCTAGAAATTCTGTCCATAAAAATTATGAACAGAACTGGTGACAAAGGGCAGCCCTGCCGGAGTCCAACATGCACCGGGAACAAGTCTGACTTACTGCCGGCAATGCGAATCAAGCTCCTGCTTCGGTCGTACAGGGACCGGACAGC